>NC_068301.1:37697598-37916025 GCF_025860055.1 Xyrauchen texanus
TTATTGTAAAGTCTTACCCATTTCTTTATCACAAAAACATTCTAGTTACATCAGAAATACCTATGAGTTTTTAAAGAAGTTGAAAATTATTGAGGTACCTAACAATTATTTTATTTTTTCTATTGATATTGATAGTTTGTTTACTAATATCAATACTACATTAGGACTAACTGCAGTTACGGGGTCTTTTGCAAGATATCCAGATTCTAAATGTCCAGATGAGGCCCCTCTGGCCCAAAAAGATCTTAGCCTAACTTGAAATTACAAATTGATTAGGAAATGGAAGTGCAGCAGTAAGTATAGTAGGAAGACAGCATTCATTAAATTAAGGCATCTCATCACATGAAAATTAAGCTTCCCCTTCTGTCGCTCTCTCCACGTTGTGTCGGAGAAGCGACACTAGGGGTCTCTCTTGAGCGCCGATATTCACCTCTGATCTATTGAAAAGGGCCAATGGGAGTTGGCAGTCAGTATTTGCATACCCCGCCCCCGGACATACGGGTATTTAAGCGGGGCAAATACGGGAGTTCATTCAGAAAAATTTCTTCGGAGCCGATGGTCTGTCTGCAGTTGCTGCGAGTTTATACACCACTATAAAACGTTCCTGTTTCCTCTGACGATCTGCATGCTGTTGGATCTTGACGGTGCACAACAGCGGCTTTCTTCTTCACTTTGCACAGCGTGCATTGTTGCCCCTGAGCGCTTCGACAGCGCAGACACACATACACACTGTGTATATTAAAACAGTTATTTTCCTTAAAAGAGTAAATTTCTCTAAAAGAGCGAACACAGCGGCGTTGAACGTCCTTTTCAGGACGCGTCTTTCTGAAGATGCCTTTCCGCCCCTGTGTAGTTTTTGAGGCGGTGATTTCTCCCCACCTGTGACGGTCATAAAACCGCCTGGCGTACCTGGGTTGCGAAACATGCAGGCAGCGTTTTTATGAATGGTCTATGTTTTCAGTACTGAAAACATAGCCATGACAGCATTGCGGTCGTAGGCTTTCTCTTGTAGTGAGAGAGAGCGCTTCAGCCGCCCCGCCTCGCCTCCTTCCCACGGGATTGAGGCAGGCGCCGTGGCGATGAAAGCGATCTGGGGTCAATGACGGGCTGCGTTTGCCGGGTGAACCCCTTGAAACCCCCGCCTCCCGGCACGCTTGCTGTTTTCCGTCCGGGCTCGGGATGAGCATGCTGTCCAATGGGTTATGTTTTCAGCCTGAGAACATAGCTGCAGCAGCGTTGCGATCTCTGCTTTCTTGTGAGGAAGAAAGCCACTTCAGCCGCCCTCTGCTCCTCGCCTCCTTCCTACGGGATTGATGCAGGCGCCGCGAGCGATGAAGATGATCCCGGGATAATGGCGGGCTGCGTTCGCCGGGTAAAACCGCTCGAAGCCCCCCCCCCCGCACGCTTGCTTGCTCCCCTCATGAGCTCGGGATACACGCGGTCCGCCTAACGGCCGGCCGCCCGGTCCCTGGAGCTCCCGGACATTGGATGACGACATCACCGCTGCATCGGAGAGCGTCACAGCGGCATCGGATCGCGGATAACTTCGCCTGGGCCGCCACCTACGGGTCTGCTTGCCCAGTCTGAGCCTGACGCACGGAGATTCGCTATGCTTCCCGGGCTTGATGATTCACGGGCTGGTGCGCCGCCCACAGCCGCGCCCCGTTCCTTCCCGGACGTGCACGACGAGCTGAGCGAGCCAAGCTTCCTCGCTCCTCCACTCTCACTACCCTCGGCGGTAGAACGGTCCCAGACCGCTCCCCCCCTGCATGCCATGGCCCCTCCCTGCAAGTCCACCGGGCCAAGGCACTTCAAGATTTGCACTTGGGTAGTCCTGTTCTTGACGTGCTGCAGGAACTGCACTCGGACAGGCGATGTCCACCCTCGTGGTCCAGAAACATAACAAATGGACTGGATCTGGTCGTAGTACAGGAGGTAGACAAAGCACGCTTTCTCAAAACTCTCCAGTCTCCCAGCTCCTTCGGCGACACCACCTGATGACTCCACCCAGCAGTCCTCAGTGGTGAAGAAACAGACGGAGGCCAGGTCACACGTCCTGCCCGCCGCCAGAACCTGCCGCCAGGGGCCATGCCCTGTCTGCTCGCCGAGGGCGTCCTCCTGCAGCTTTCAAGGAAGAAAGGAAGTGGTGCTCCGCCTCAACGAACGAGAGCGGGCCTAGCTCTCAGCCCCGCGTTGAGCTCCCCGCAGAAAGAGGACACCCCCTCGTCTCACGGATCCCCTCGAGGACCCAGAAGGCTCCCAGGCGCTCCTGAGACGACCGACCCAGAGACGTTAGCTCCGGAGGTGGTAAGACCTCTCCGTTCCCCGGTGGAGGGCCGGGAGGAGAATCCTTTGTTTTTACATTTTCCACATTCTCAATAATAGAGCTATTTCCTTTGCCTCTGGGTCACCTGGCCTGCAAATGCCGTTCTCATGGCAATCTGCTTTCAGATTACGACAGTCCCGGTACACCGGATGCGGTGATCCCGCCTTCCGCCTGCCCATGACTGTCCCCCGGCCGGCCGGTTCAGATGAGTCCAGAGGACGCCAGCATCAGACCTCCTCCTCAGTCACGAACCCGCCCCCTGCCGGGTGCGCGGAGAAAGGTAAGTGCTTTGAGTCTATTCTCAGCACCTCAGCCTCAGGCCGCAACGAAGCCGCCCGACGCTGCATTACCTGTTCCGCCCGCTCGCGAGGCCCGCCCGGTACGTCCAAAATACTCGTCCCTTTGGTGCCCCTAGCGTAGAGCTGGGAAGCGTGGCTTTCACTTCCCAACGCATCACGCTGGCTGCACCGGACCATTCGACTCAGTTACGCAATTCAGTTTGCCCGGCTCCCGCCCCCCTTCAGGGGCGTCCGCAAAAATCATAACCCTTTTAGCCAAGGGCGCGGTAGAGCCCGTCCCTCCAACCGAAATGAGGAAGGGTTTCTACAGCCCTTACTTCATTGTACCCAAGAAAGACGGCGGCTTACGACCAATCCTGGACTTGCGAGTTTTCAATCGGGCCTTGTTAAAACTCCCGTTCAAAATGCTCACGCAGAGAAATATTCTGGCTGGCGTTCAGCGTCTAGATTGGTTCGCAGCGGTAGACCTGAAGGACGTGTGCTTCCACGTCTCAATTCTGCCACGACACCGACCCTTCTTATGGTTCGCGTTCGACGGCCAGGTGTTCCAGTACAAAGTCCTCCCCTTCGGCCTGTCTCTGTCCCCTCGTGTCTTTACGAAAGTCGCAGAGGCAGCCCTTGCCCCGTTACGAGTAGCCGGCATCCGCATTTCTCAACTACCTCAACGACTGGCTCATCCTAGCACACTCTCGAGAGTTACTATGCACACACAGAGACCAGGTGCTCCGGCACCTCAGACGCTTGGGGCTTCAGGTCAACTGGGAAAAGAGCAAGCTCACTCCGGTTCAGAGCATCTCTTTTTTGTTGGGTTGGAGTTAGACTCAGTCTCAATGACAGCACGTCTCACGAGCGAGCGTACTCAGTCGGTGCTGGACTGCCTCACTTCCTTCAAGCCAGGCACAGTGGTCCCTCTAAAAATTTTCCAGAGGCTCCTGGGGCATGTGGCGTCCTCCGCGGCGGTCGCGCCGCTGGGGTTGATGCATGTGAGACCACTCCAGCACTGGCTCCAGACTTGAGTCCCGAGACAAGCATGGCACCATGGCACGCATCGGGTAAGGATCACCCCCGCCTGCCTCAAAACACTCCGACCCTGGACAGACCTCTGCTTTCTACGGGCAGGAGTGCCCCTCAAGTCGCTGCGCGCCACTCACATCCCCGGCAAGCTCAACGTCGTAGCGGATGCGCTATCACGACAACGCCTGCCCGGCGGGGAGTGGAGGCTTCACCCCCAGTCGGTCCAGCTGATTTGGGAATGGTTCGGCAAGGCCCAGGTAGACCTGTTTGCCTCCCAGGAAACCTCCCACTGCCCGCTCTGGTACGCCCTAACAGAGGCTCCCCTCGGGACAGACGGCTGGCACACAGCTGGCCCTCGGGCCTGCGCAAGTACGCATTTCCCCAGTGAGCCTTCTTGCACCGGTGCTGTGCAAGGTCAGGGAGGAAGAGGAGCAAGTCACGTTAGTGGCCGCCTACTGGCCCACTCGGACTTGGTTCTCGGAACTCAGGCTTCTCGCGACAGCTCCTCCCTGGCGAATTCCCCTGAGAAAGGACCTCCTCTCTCAGGGACGGGCACGCTCTGGCACCCGCACCCAGACCTCTGGAACCTCCACGCCTGGTCCCTGGACGGACGCGGAAGAGCTAGCCGGCTTACCGGCGACCGCTGTGAATACAATCAACCAAGCCAGAGCCCCTTCTACCAGGCACCTTCACGCCTCTAAAGTGGCGCTTGTTCGCAGATTGGTGTTCTTCCCGAACTGAAGACCCGCAGAGATGCGCGATCAAGTCAGTGCTCCTGTTCCTACAGGAGAGGCTGGACAGGAGGCTGTCCCCATCCACCCTCAAGGTGTATGTCGCCGCCATTGCCGCCCACCACGATCCTGTAGACGGCAAGTCTTTGGGTAAGCACAACCTGATCCTCAGGTTCCTGAGAGGTGCCCGGAGGTTGAATCCCTCCCGGCCAGGCCTAGTTCCCTCCTGGGATCTCTCGGTAGTCTTGGCAGGACTCCAGAGACCTCCCTTTGAGCCGCTTGAATCAATTGGACTCAGGGCCCTCTCTCTTAAGACGGCCCTGCTGATCGCGCTCATCTCTGTCAAGAGGGTCGGGGACCTGCAAGCGTTCTCTGTCAGCGACACTTGCCTGGAGTTCGGTCCGGCGGATACGTCTGTGATCCTAAGACCGCGACCGGGCTATGTGCCCAAGGTTCCTACCACACCCTTCCGAGATCAGGTAGTGAACCTGCAAGCGCTGCCCTGGGAGGAGGCAGACCCAGCCCTTTCGTTGCTGTGTCCAGTGCGCGCACTGCGCATTTACTTGGACCGCACACAGAGCACCAGACGCTCTGAGCAGCTCTTCGTCTGCTTTGGGGGACGGCAGAAAGGGAATGCCACTGGGTTGTCGATGCCATCACACTGGCTTATCACACCCAGGCCGTGCCCCTACCCTTGCGGGTCCGAGCTCACTCAACAAGGGGTGTTGCATCCTCGTGGGCACTGGCCAAGGGCACCTCCCTAGCAGACATATGTAGAGCCGCGGGTTGGGCATCACCCAACACCTTCGCGAGGTTTTACAACCTCCGCGTTGAGTCGGTTGCGTCTCGTGTTTTCTCAGGTCCGAGCCCGTAGAACTCGGTAACACGTAGACCGACCGGCCGGGTGGATCGCTTCCGCCCAGCACCCTTTTCCTGACGTCAAGGTAAAGTAGTGCGCCTTCTTCACAGGGCGCCCCACTCCGAGTCGGGACCCTGGTCGATTCCTCCCCAGCCCTCCGGGTCCGCGGTTCAGCGGAGGAACTCGCCGACCCAAGCCACTGCGGGTACCCTGGTGGCCACCCTGTACTGGTATAGGGGCTCCACAGGTAAAATAAGAAGGCCTCCTGTTCGGACCCCCTGTGTGTAATTCCACGGTTCTGTCCCCTTACTGAGCGGACCCCGTGTCTCCCTTAGGCAGTTACAGCTGCCCGGTCGCCGTGCTGTAGCAACTCCCCTTTCGAGGCTGGATCTACCACCGCACCATACTTTCCACACGAGCCCTAAGACGGCCGTGTGACGTGTCTACCACTTTTCCTCCCCAAGAAAAAGGGCAGGTGTGGTCTCCGCAGGGTCTGGGTAAGACCCCCTTCCCTATATGCGTGTAAGGGCCCCGGCCGTGATTGCTCTATGCGAGAAACATAGAGAGAAAAGAGGCCCAGCCAGGCTGGCCTGTTCCCATGTTGGCAAACATCGCCTTGTTCCCCTCCCAGGGTAACTAGAAGGATTCCGATGTTCTTATGGGGCATTGGGGAAGGGTACGTGTAGCCAGGTACAGACGATGCACGGCACTGGATGAAATCCCTGCCCACCTCTGTATTGGCGGTTCACGTACACGGTTCAGCACATGGCAAGATTGGAATGGGTCCCCTAGTGTCGCTTCTCCGACACAACATGGAGAGAGCAACAGAAGGGGAACGTTTGGTTACGTATGTAAACTCCGTTCCCCGAGGGAGGGAACGACACGTTGTGTCTTTCCTCCGCCGTGTCGCTGAACCGAGCCACTGTTGTGGCCGGACCATTTCCGGCTCCTCAGAAAAATCCTGAATGAACTCCCGTATTTGCCCCGCTTAAATACCCGTATGTCCGGGGGCGGGGTATGCAAATATTGACTGCCAACTCCCATTGGCCCTTTTCAATAGATCAGAGGTGAATATAGGCGCTCAAGAGAGACCCCTAGTGTCGATTCTCCGACACAACGTGTTGTTCCCTCCCTCGGGGAACGGAGGTTACATACGTAACCAAACGATCTGCTTTATAAGTTCCACAGGTGTCTTTCATCGTTTGTTATGCACATTGGTTTCACCCACCATCCACCCCTTCACCACAAGTTTAGGTCCCGTTCAGCCATAGGGGTAAGTTCCTTTCCCCTGCCGTTATCATCTTCTGGCAGGATCTGACGCTTCAAGCAAATATTTGAATGCTGAACCATAGGAATAGGCTTACACCAAAGAAAAATATTCTACCCCATATCATGATAATTATAATAGAGACTTGATGGTAGAAATAGTATTTACAAGTATATGGTATGACTATGGGAGAGAGAAAAATATGCTGCTGTTTTCAAATATCTTTGTTATATGGCATTACCCCATAGAGAGAGATTCCCTACATTCATATCAAATATAAGTTATAGGAGGAAAAGCATCAGTTCCTTGACACAGAGGTGTTTTTTTTATAGTAGGAGATGAGGGGAAAAAACTCTAGCCACTAAGTGTTTTTTTTTTTTTTTTTAAATCTACGGATACCCAGGCTTTACTGGAGAAATACAGCTACCATCCCAGGCACACCTTTAGAGGCATTATTAAATCACAATGAATTATATTTGAAGGAATGTTCTCTAAAGAGGAAAATATGAAAGATGTTCTTTAGGGCTGTTAGACCAAGAGGCTACTGTTGGAGGCTTTTGAGGACAATAAAGTCAGAAGTAATGCAGATGGATCCCTCAGATTTCAATAAGAAAAATAGAGAATAATAGTAATTCCATTCCATTTGTGTCTACAGTATTTATTCTCACATTTTTCAAGAATCACACAAAATATAAGAGAAAACTTTAACAAGTTTCAACAGAAATGTGAAATCTTAAAAGAATTTAGATGAATCTCAGCCTACAGGAGAAATAGAAATGTTAAAGACTTTTTGGTACCTTGGACATTTAAATAATACTGTAATAGCTCCTCTATAGAAAAACATGTTGGGTCTTTTGATTATGCTTTTAATCAGTTTTCTAAGATTGGGTATGCGATTGGGCAACGTTTTTCAATTGAGGATAGAAATATAGTGTAAATTATTAGATGCAGGGAATGTGGTATTTTGTACAAAATGGCACAAAGTACACTTGTGGTGTTCCTGGGCAAAAATGACCGGCCTATAAAAATTGCTTATAAATCTCTCATTATGCTATATTATCACCAAATATTGGATCTGATTTTTTGCCAACTTGTTTTCTTTCAACTAGCATAGGTTTTTATTTCCTTTTGGAAGATATTGATCATAGGCCTCATTGACCAGAGCTAATGCACCTTCATTTTTGAGTGAAAAAAAGCATTATTTGTGGAAAATTTTTGCATTATTAAATAAAATATGAAAACATTCTATACTATTTATCACACTAGTGTGCTTTAATGTTTAACCAGGTAAACATGGGTTGTTGTTGTTGCCGGCCCTGTTTGGCTGAAATATGGGCCTTTTTGTGTTTCTTTTTGGTTAGTTTTGTGTTTTTTCTTTTCTCTTTTTTAATAAAGAAGCCTTCGGAGGCTGTATACTCCTGTATTTGCGCCGATTAAATACCCGTATGTCCGGGGGCGGGACATGCAAATACCGGCTGCCAACTTCTAATTGGCCTTTTTTCATAGATCAGAGGTGTATATCGGCGCTCAAGAGAGACCCCTAGTGTCGCTTCTCTGATACACGTCTCGTTCCCTCCATCGGGGAATGGAGGTTACATACGTAACCTAGATGCTTTGTGTCAATGACTGTCTGCACTTTGGCTCTTCTGTACAAAATCTCTGACAGAAGAATCTGACCATAAGTGAACCCAGTCTACCCTGTGCCATGGGACTAGTCCTCCATCCAGCACTGGTCCGGCAGGAGTCGGCCCCCAAAGACATGCCCCTGGCTGAGAGACTGCAACACTGCCGACAGGGCTCTCACCCTTCTGGTGTGTATGCCCAGTCACTCCACGATGCAGTCCAGGGGTTAGATTTTAGTGAGGCCAGACTGATTCTTCCTCTTCCTCTTCACTTGGTGAGCCTTGCAGTTGGGAAATGCTGGGCGATGAAAGCTGTTGGACTTTTTGGGAGGTGGTTGACTAGGTTTGCCAGCTAAGGAAAATGGAGTTCCTACTTGATGAAGATGAAGCCCTCGTCTGTCCCGCTTACCATTCCAGTATGGGTGAGGCGTCAACATAGAAAATAGGGAAGCTCCAAAGCAGCCCCTAAAGGATTCTCCACCACCATCCTGTCTGCCATTGCTGGACCCCTGCCAGACCTCTTAAGGTGCTTGCCTTGGCCGCTCCCAGACTCCTGGAGGTGTGTGCCTCATTCGCCGCTGTCTGCCAAGAGGCTCCCATACTATCGCTGTCCACCAGGAGGTGCCCATCCTCACCACTGCATGTTAGGGTCCCTGACCCTTCGCCAATTGCTGCAGATTTGAACCCTGTCCAGTCCCCTGCCAGTCAGACCTCTGCCCAGCAGCCACTCTTGACCTCTGCCCAGCGGTCACCGCCAAGCCTAACCTCATCCCTGTCCTGAGGCTTCCTGTACTGAGGCTTCCTGACCTCATCCCTGTCCTGAGTCTGACCACCTTCCTGAAGCCTCCTCCCAGGCTGCCGGACTTCACTACTTTCTTGGAGCCTCCTCCTTTGTTTTTGTTCATTTTCTTAGTTTGATAGTTTCTTACTTGGTTTTTGTTCATTTTCTTAGTTTGATAGTTTCTTACTTGTTTTGTTTCCTTTTAGTTTTTGCCCTGCCATGGGTAATTTCTTAGTTTCAGCCTTGTTTGTCTGAAGTCTGGGCCATTATGTTTTTGTTTTTGCTTAGGTTTCTTTTTAATAAAGAAGCCTTTTTTGAGTTAATGACTGTCTGCACTTGAGCTCCTCCTTTACAAAAACCCTGAGATTTTGTGCAAGATATATGCAGGAAACAGTGGGACAAAGATAAAAGATAAAACATTTAAACTTTTATTTCTGCTAGAGATGGGTGGATTTCAAATATAAATGTATCTTATGCTGTTGTTTTATCATGCAGTTTTTATTTAAAGTTGTTAAACAATTGATAATTTTTTGTTATTGTTAACAAAAAACGATATGTTTTTTGTCAAAGACATCAAAGACCAGATGAAAAAGATGCACAATGATGATAATCCAATGATTTTAATTAAAACATGTTGAAAAAAAATGCTTGAAGATATTAACAATGCATAATTTTCATTAAAAAAAGAAAGAAATATCTAGAAGGAATTTATTGAAATTATCAAGTATTTTGGGGATGTAACCGCTTGAGCTGCGTGAGATGAGCAGCTGTACAATTAAACATTACTAATGGGTTGATTTCCTCATTTAGAGGTATCTTATATATGTGACATTCATTTGCTATATCGACTACATAAGCATATTATTACAACTTACATCTGCACAGAGAATGAAGCAAATTAACAGGTGAACTGGAAGTAAGTTACGCACAAGTCAGAATGTACAACTTATGTTGTGAATACGTGAAATAAGAGTGAGTATTTGATGACAGAATTCTTTGTTGGAAGAGAGCGGTATGAATAAAAAGCAAGAATTGCTATTCTCAATGCTCGATTTGCATCCTTGGATACATTATTATTGTGAGAAATTGAGAGAGACTGAAAGTGATGATATTAGTAAGGACAGAGGGATGCGTAAAGAAGACCAAATGGTCATTACAGCAAGGCATTATGTTCTTCTGTGTAATCAAGAAATCCTCATGTCATGCCAGTTATTGCTGCAGTGTCATTTAACCAACATTTCTGGATGCACGTCAGCCGCATCTTTTGCCACTTATGGTGACATTATCAACACCAGATGCCACTGCTGCTGAATTACTCAAAATTAAACTATGAATATTCCAAAGAAAATGTGGTGGATTTGGATGCATACTAATGTTGTTTGAATTGGAAAACTAGGACTGTAAGAAAACTTAACGGAGAAAGGGAATTTTTCAATTTGTAAATTAAGTGCTGTTTGAAAATAAAAGCACAGACAGTGACCCCCGGGAGCCTCTGCAACAGTAATAGCGCCTGCCCTGGGTTTTCTCGCACACCAGCTGGGCCTGTATGATAACACTGCAACCAATTGGAGACTGAGATAGATATAAAGAGGAAGAACAAAACAAGAAGTTACTGAAGAAAGCTAGAAAAGCTGTGTGGCTTTGGGGATCACTTTCAGAGTTGGACAGTAGTGACAGAAGAGGAAGTTGGTTGTACAATTTAAATGTGTCCAGTGGGACATGTATTAGAGTGGAAGCATGGGGAAAGTTGATGTAGCATGTCTCTAAACTTTACCGTGTCACCCTACGAGATGTGCCGACTCTACTTTTAGAAATGACATGGAATACTGAGCTGCCAAGACCTTTCTCTCTCTTTAACTCTCTCCCTCTCTCAGTGTGTGTGCGCAACATCATGATTTCAACGTTTTAATGAAATGGGTGCTCCATCTAGCTTCTTTTGTAGCTTGGAAAAAAAGAAAAGGAAGAGCAGAATAATTCATTTAGGAATTCACAAACCCTTCTGATATTATGAAAACAGCTGTTGAGTTTTACTCTAAACTTTATGCTTGTGAGCATAATGATGATGTTGAAATGGCACAGAGATATTATCAAGGCTTACCACAGGAACCAGCAGAACTATATGCCGACCTGGAAAAGATATTGACAGTGCGAATTGTTGGGCTTAAGGTATAGTTGGAATTTTATTCAATTTTTTAAGTCCTTCTGGGTAGTGTTGGGGGCGGACCTTCTAATGTGATCAATGCATGTTTAACTGAAGGACAGCTGCCATTGAACTACAGAATGGCTGTCCTTAAATTGTTACCTAAAAATGGAGACTCAAGAAAAATAATCAACTGGAGACCTATCTCTTTGCTCTGTGCTGATTATTACAGCTCTAAAGCTCTTTCTAACAGGTTAAATGTTTTTTATGGAATTTATGATTCACACTGATCAGTCACACTGTGTCCCATGTAGATCTATAATTTGTAATATCTCTTCAGAACTTTTGTAGTCCGTTTGGCCTTAAGTGTGGTCTTATTTCCATGGACCTTTGATCGGGTATAACACCAATATTGTTAGAATACAAATTCATTGACAAATTCAATTCTGAATAGAGGAACTGAAAGTGTATTGAAGGTCAGCTGTGGCTTTCGCTTAAACTGAAAAGAGGTGTAAGGCAAGGTTGTTAATTATCAGACGTTATGTTATATTCTATTGCTGTTGAACCTTTGTTAAATAGTTTTTTGTGCAGAGTTCACAGGGCTTAAATTTATGGAAGAATTATCGTGTTCACTTATAGCAGCTTGGGCTTGTTATTATTAAAGGGCAAGATGACTTGGTGGAAATTTTTGAAAAACATCTAGTGCAAGAGTAAATTGGAAAAAAGTTCAGGATTATTTGTAGGAAAAAAATATGAAGGTTCAATATTACCAAGTGGTGTAATATGGGAGAGTGGATGTCTAAATTATCTAGGAAAAAGTTTTTTTAGAGATGTTAAAAGGCAGGTTAGTAAAATTAAAGTGGCTCTTGCCCTGTGTCATATAGAGGGAGAACACTATTATTTCACAATTATAATGCAAATAATTCTACATTATGCCATAAATTGGCAGTTTTAGAACCTCCAGCAGATATTTTAGGGAAAGTTAAAGCAATTATCATATTTCATTTCATACATATTTCATATGTATTTTTTTTTTATTTATTTTTTTAAGTTTACCATTTTTTATATATATTACTGTTTTTAAAGCTTGGGATCTAATAAATAGTGTAAAGTTGACGTACACGTTCTTTGTGTTTTTTGTAGGAACCTATTGTTTATTGGGCAAGAAGATTTGACATTTCATGGGAGGGCACCCCAAGGATGCCTGAAGATTTCACTAAAGCTGATTAGTTAACAGTTAAGCATCTAACTGAACTAGCAAGAGCAACATTTAGTCATGTGGTTGCTGTGGCTGATAAACAGAATACACTCTATGGACAGTAGGACAAGGTTTCTAATATTTCTGGAAGATTTTATCTGACGATGAAACAAGACAGCTGAAAAACTGGTCTGGTGGCAACAAATTAACTGATCCTGCTGACTGTTTTTCTAATATGGGTATGAAACCAAACCAAACCCGACACAAAAACATTGTCTCAACCAATGTCGTAAATTGAGGGTTGGAGAAATTCTGAAAGAAAATTGTGAAAAATTAAATAAAGTGAGTCGAATTGTTGTTGTTTTTAATTTTTTTGTGGTGAAAAATGCTGTCAATTGAGCTTAACTTGAACTGAACTAAGAATATACCTTTATGAACACACATTTACATTAAACCATTAGTAAGCAAATTCATTAAGTGGCATTACTGACATAGTGACGATAAAAATCTGGGACAAGCAATCTGTGGCTGCATGACGTGTTGTGAATCTCCATCACTTATCCATTTTTATTTGAAAACTTCATTAACAGTTTCCTAACATGATAGTTTTCCAAAGAATGCAGCTATGGAGAGTGTTCTACTTTTTTAGTGGCCTTAAATTACTAAAAAAATGTATCTCTGAAGCCAATCCACAAAGGGATAAATACACAATCACACATATTCACAATGTAAAGTTAATCTACAGTATATAGTTCAGAACTTATTTCAGTCTTTTACATTTAAAAATTTATCCACTTGGGAAAGTCTTTTTGAAATGCACAGTTTTTGCTGTCAAAAACACTCTCTCATTGAGGATGGAAGGTTAAAATGTAGAGAACAAAAATGTGTTTTTAAACTAAATGTATTAGTGTGGATGTGGCCTGAGATCTCCATTAAGTCTCCTAAGCTTTTTAAAGAGCAACTTCTGAGCATTAAAATAAATATATTTCCCTGTATAAAAGCATAAAAGTACAGCTTCTGTCTACTTGAAGGCCAAAATCTCAATATTACAGTAAATAACATATTTCAAATCAGCAGTAAAATCTGTATAATAAATTGTGCTTCTTTAGCAGAGATCACGCAAAAAGTGTTTCAGTCTGGTCCAGCTAATGCACATACGTATTATTGAGTAACTGACTGGCAATGTCTTTATCAAAGGTGATTGGCACTTTTACATGTAAGGCAGGTATTTCTTTTCTACATCCACCATACTGAGTGTTCCAATTTTTCCAGTTCATTTTAATGCAAGTGCTCTGGCTGAATAGTCTCTGGAGTAATGCAGATGACTTTTGGCATGTCTGTATGGTGCTCGAGTTCTAAAATTAACTTGACATTTTTAAGAGGAAAGCACAAAGATGACATTTTATGGCCATTTCAAAAGTTTATGTCTCTCCAGTGTTACAGGTTAAACAAATGAACACAAGCAAGAACCCATTGATTTTATATGCTTTGAAACTTGTAAATGTAGAACATTTTACATTTTACTTGCATGATTAGTTCTAAGTAATACATGACACAATTGATCTAAAGGAGATTGTAATGGGGGATGGTGGTTCTACAAGGGGGATGCTTTATGGTATTTCCTGGACCATCCCCTCGCATCCCCCATAACTCGAGCCCTGGCTCTTTTACACAAGAAGTTTCCAGATTTTCAGATGTGTGTTATTTAGTCCTTTCATATATCCTACAACTTTAGGTGAATACAAAAAAATGACATTGGCAAAACTACATTACATTACTGTATATATATATATATATAAATATATATATATATATATATATATATATATATATATATATATATATATTCTGGAAATACCTTTTTTTTATTAATAAATAAATAATAAACCCACTTTTTAAGGTCCTTTTAACAGTGAAAACGTTCAAAAGCTTTTTTGTGGTCAAAATTCAAAGGAATAGTTCACCTAAAAAAAAAATCTTTATCCTTTACTTTCCCTCATGCCATCCTATATGTGTATGCCTTTCTTTCTTCTGATGAACACAAATAAAGATTTTTAGAAGAATATCTCAGCTCTGTAGATCCATACAATGAGAACCAGGTCAATATTGAAGTCCTTTTGAACTATACACTCACTGAGCACTTTATTAGGTACACCTGTTTATTCATGCGATTATCTAATCAGCCAATAGTGTGGCAGCAGTGCGGTGCATATAATCATCAGATACGGGTCAGGAGCTTCAGTTAATGTTCACATCAACCATCACAATGGGGAAAAAATGTGATCTCAGTGATCTAGAACGTGGCATGATTGTTGATGCCAGATGGGCTGGTTTGAGTATTTCTGTAACTGCTGATCTCCTGGGATATTCACACACAACAGTCTCTAGAATTTTTTCAGAATGGTGCTCAAAACAAAAAACATCCAGTGAGTTGCAGTTCTATGTATGGAAATGTCTTGTTGATGAGAGAGGTCAACAGAGTGTAGGAAATTTGGACGTATAAATGTACGCAATATGGATTAAGGTGCCGTAATTCTCCCACCATTATATGTAGGAAAACAGTATTTGAGCTTGTAATTAATTTACACTGTCCTTATTCTACATCATTATTATGTAAGGAAATTTATAATGGAATTAGTCACATTCGACAACGTTTATAAGAAAGATAAATTACACATTACGTCTATGTTACAGATGTAACCTCCATTCCCTGATGGAGAGAACGAGACGTTGTGTCGAAGAAGCGACACTCGGGGTCTCTCTTGAGCGCCGAATATACCTCTGATCTATGTAAAAAGGCCAATGAGAAGTTGGCGGACAGAATTTGCATGTCCCGCCCCCGGACATACGGGTATAAAGGTGGGGAAATGCGTTTCATTCAGGATTTTTCTGAGGAGCCGGAAATGGTCCGGCCACAACAGTGGCTCAGCTCAGTGACGTGGCCAGGAGGACACAATGTCTCGTTCCCTCCATTGGGGAATGGAGGTTACATCCTTAACCTAGACATTCTCCGTCTGTCGCTCACTTCGCCGTTGTGTCGAAGAAACGACACTAGGGGTCCAATTGAAATCACGCCATGCACTGAGCCGTGTACATGTACTGCTGACACAAGAGCGGGCAGGTACTTGACGTGTCAAAATGACCAGCTGTATCAGACTGCACGTATCCTTCCCCAATGCCCCATAAAGTCATCGGAATTCTTATAGTTACCCTAGACAGTGGAACAAGGCGATGCTTGCCAACCTAGGAATGGGCCGAGCCTAGCCGTGCCTCTTTTCTCTCTATGTTTCTTGCATAGAGCAAAACGGCTGGGGCCCTTACACACATCGTGGGAATGGGGTCTTTGCCAGTTTCCTATTCTTTCAGGGAGAAAAGACCCTGCAGAGACCACACCCACCCAGAGAGGGGGAGGTTAATGTGGCGAAAAACACCACAAGGGTTTTTAGGTCACATGTGGGAAGTGGCGCCGTGGTAGATCCTGCCTCTTCAGAGGGAGGAGTTGCTACAGACACGGCGACCAGGGGCAGCGGGAACTGCCCAAGGGAGACGCGGGTCCATTCCGTAAAGAGACCGTAGTGCGGAAAATACACACAGGTGGAACGTCGATGTAGGAGCCCTAACCTGTGGAGCACTTATTCCAGTATAGGGTAGATTTGAGTACCCACAGTGGATTGGGTTGGCGAATTCCTCCGCCAAATCGCGGACCCACAGGGCTAGGGAGGAGTCATCCAGGGAGCCGAGTGAGTGGGCTCTCCTGGGAGAAAAAGCGCATGGTATTCCCTCAGCCGACGAAAAGGGCGCTAGGTTCACCCAGTCAATCTGTCAGCGTGTTACCGAGTTCTACTGGCTTGGACCTAAGAAAACATGGGACGAGACTGACTCTACCCTGAGATTGTAGAATCTCGCAAAGGTATTAGGTGTTGGCCAACCTGGGAGATGGCAGACATATGCAGCCTCTGGCCAGTGCCCGTGAGGACGCAACACTCCTTGTTGAGTGTGCTCGGACCCGCAAGGGGGGGGGCACGGCCTGGGTGCGATAGGCCAATGAAATGGCGTCCACCACCCAATTGGAGAGCCTCTGTTTGGAGAAAGCCTTCCCTTTCCGCTGTCCACCGAAGCAGACAAAGAGCTGCTCAGAGCGTCTAAAGCTCTGCGTGCGGTCCCAGTAGGTATGCAAAGCACGTACCGGACACAGCAACAAAGGGGATGGGTCTGCCTCCTCCCGGGCAGCACTTGCAGGCTCACTACCTGGTCTCTGAAGGGCGTGGTAGGAACCTTGGGCACGTAGCCCGGCCGCAGTCTTAGGATCACATGTGTGTCTGCCAGACTGAACTCCAGGCAAGTGTCGCTGACAGAGAACGCTTGCAGGTCCCCGACCCTCTTGATGGAGGTGAGCGCGATCAGCAGGGCAGTTTTTAAAGAGAGGGCCCTGAGTCCAACTGATTCCAGTGGCTCGAAGGGGTGTCACTGAAGGCCGATAGGGATTTAACCTAAGTCTTGCCATCTACTGCGTCATGGTGGGCTGCGATAGCAGCTACATACACCTTCAAGTTGGACGGGGACATCCTCCCCTCCAACCTTTCCTGCAGAAATGAGAGCACTGACCTGACTGCACACCTTTGTGGGTCTTCGCCCCGAGAAGTACACCAATTCGCGAACATGCGCCACTTTAGGGCGTAAAGTTGCCTGGTAGAAGGGGTTCTGGCTTGGTTGATCGTGTCTACGACTACAGGTGGTAGATCAGCTAGATCTTCCGCGTCCCGTCCAGGGGCCAGACATGGATGTTCCAGAGGTCTGGGTGCAGATGCCAGAGTAACCCGTCAGTGAGAAAGAAGGTCTTTCCTCAGGGGAATTTGACAGGGAGGGGCTGTTGCGAGGAGTATGAGGTCCGAGAACCAAGCCCGGTGGGCCAATAGGGAGCCGCTAGAGTTACTTGTTCCTCGTCCTCCCTGACCTTGCACAGCACCTGTGCAAGAAGGCTCACTGGGGAAATGTGTACTTGCGCAGCCCCATGGGCCAGCTGTGTGCCAGTGCATCTGCCCCGAGGGGAGCCTCTGTTCGGGCATACCAGAGTGAGCAGAGGTATGTCTTTCAGGAGGCTAACAGGTCTACCAGAGCCTTGCCGAACCGTTCCCAAATCAGCTGGACCAACTGGGGGTGAAGCCTCCACTCTCCACTGGGCAAGCGTTGTCATGATAGCGCGTCCGCTAAAACATTGAGGTTGCCGACTTGAGTCGCTGCTGGCTCCAAGGGAGGAGACAATGGGCGAGTTGTGACATGTGGTGGGAGAGCACGCCGCCTTGGTGATTTATGTATGCTACCGCAGTGGTGCTGTCTGATTTGATCAAGATGTGTTTGCCCTGAACTAGCGGGAGAAAACTCCACAGGGCAAAGAAAACAGTCAGCAACTCCAGGCAGTTGATGTGCCAGCGCAGCGGGGCCCCTTTCCAACAGCCCGCATCTGCATGCCCATTGCATACGGCACCCCAACCCAATCTGACCAGGACGCGTCAGGACACCTGCTGCAAGGGGACTCCTGCCCGCAGAAAGCAGAGGTCTGTCTGTGCCTGGCCTGAAGGTGGCGAGGTATTTCAGCACTGACTGCGCACGCTCGTTGGTGAGGCACACTGACATTGAGACTGAGTCTAACTCCATGCCGAGAAAAGAGATGCTCTGAACCGGGGCGAGCTTAACCTGAAGCCCTAAATGGCTGAAGTGCCTGAGCACCTGGTCTCTGTGGGCGCATAGTAACTCTCGGGAGTGGGCCAGGATGACTGATACGCCTGGCCGTCGAACACGAACCATAGAAAGGGTTAATGTCGAGGCAGTATTGAGATGTAGAAATACGCGTCCTTCAGGTCTACTGCTGCGAACCAATCTAGATGCCGGACCCGCTGACTAAAGTCGACATAGACCGGCCAATGGCGCGGGCCGTCTGCTTGGTTGCGCGGAGAGACAGATCCTTGGCTCGACGAAGCTCAGAGAAAGCTCATGCCCTTCAACAGATCAGCCTGGTATCCCTGTAACATTGTCACAGTGTGCAGGGCAGCACCAGCCTGACCTGCTGCCTGATAAGCCTTCCCCACAAGCATGAAGTTGGTCCTGCACGGCTTTGTGGGGAGAGAGGGTCTCTTTAGTGATGATGCCGAGCCAGGTGAGAGATAACCCGCAAGTGTCTCTTCTACCGGCGACATCACTGATTTCCTCCGTGCCTCGGCACCCAACGATAGTCGAATATGTTGACGTCGCGGGCACGAAGACATGGGAAGTATAAGGTTTATTCCATGAACGAGAGAGCTCGTCATGGAGGTCATCAAAGAAAGGAAGGGACTGATATAGCGCCTTCCCTTCCCTTCCCTTTTTTTTTTTTTTTTTTAGCCACCAGACAGAAATATGTCTTCTAGTTTGGAGCATTTGGGGGTCTCTTGTTCGTGTGACCAGTCTAACTGTAGTCTGGCCACAGCCCGATTAATCACCTTGAGTAATTCCTCAGCCGCTTTATTATTGTGCGTGGAATGTACAGAGGTTCAGTGTCCCCCTTGTGAACCGAAGAGGTGCCGAAGCGTGCTTCAGCTTACGAGAAGGATTAGCTGGATTTGGGGAGAGAGAGCGAGCGATAAGGACGGACCCGTCTCTCACTCCTCAGCCAGATATATGCGAGAGCCCCACAATGAAAGAGTGAGCACTGGCTCTTGGAAGTAAGCGAGACGAGTGTGAAGCATTTTGACTGTAAACAGATCGCAATGCTTGCACCTGCCCTGCCCCAATGCAAGAGCAGCATGCTCTTCCCCCAAACACAAAACAATACTAGTTTTGTTTGCTTTGTTTATCAGTCATTCTTTTTCTTTTTTTTTTTTTAAAAAGAGAAAGAGAAAGGTTTCTGCGCACTGCCTAACAATTGTAACTCCTAAAAGAGGAAAGTAGAAAGTTCTGACAGTCAAGAAGCACAACACACATAGAATGATCTGAAGACAAAAGATCTGACGATGCACCTGTGACACATCTATTTATAGCTCTGCTACAGGTGCATCCAATTGATGTCACCAGCAGAGGCTATAAATACTAGTCAATTTCATTGACATGTTGCACACATATTCACAGCTGGTCACACCTAAAACTGTTCCCAAAGCACTGAAACAGAGCAGCATCAAAGTGTAGCTTTTTGACAGGGAACAAAAACAACTCAAGCAATGAAGACTAAACATTATAATACGTTTGGATGTGATTTTCATAAACATATGTTGACAGCAGATGGCTGCAGTGGTATTGGACAGCAAACAAACAAACAAAGAATTTATCATGACAGACATCAGAATGCCAGTGGCTCTACAATTCCTCAGAGGGTCAAAATAATTGTGTCATTTTGTCAACTGAAATAAGGAAATGAATCTTGCACCCTAAGTTGCACCTGAATTTAAGTCGTGCCTGCTTATAATCACATTGTTGAGAGAAGGAAAAAAAAACAGATAAATCACACCCCTGTATAAGTCATTTTATTTTTACATTCAGAAATGAATGAGAAACAAAGCTTGAATTATAAACACATTATAAACACTATAAATACATGAACAATATAAACATTATAAAATGTGCAAACATAGGGTCTAAAATAAACTCTCACTCCACAGAAAATCCTTCACATTTATCAGGGATTAAGACCAGGAAAAAGGAGGCAACCTACCTATTGGTTTTAGTTACTACCGATATTCATTATAAACACTGTAAACATTTCAAGACCTTAACTGAATTTGTGAAAGCATCATTAGATCCACTCACTTATCAGCAAATCCCTTGAATTCCTCCTCCTCTGTATTGCGATTAAAGAGCTCCGCAAGCTTCGGACATGAACTACCGTTTCCTCCTCTACCGAGTCACATTTGCTGTTACAATCCACAATTATATCAGCCTTCCGGAATCCTGACAGGATGGTGTCAGCCATCTCCTCCCTTCATGCCTTGTCAATCTACTCAACAAGATCCTAGAATGATGCATGGTGCATCCTCTCAGTTGCCGTGAAATTGTGGTCCCCATCCATCCAGGTTTCCCACAACTGATGCAGATATAACAAATGATAGTGTGACAAACAGACCCAAGAGCAGAGGAACAATTCAAAGGATTAATTAAAAGTAATAATGAGCAGTCACTGGGTAGAGGAATGTAGAAAATCCCAACACCGGCTGCAGTAGTGGGAAGCGATCTCCATTGGTATGTGTGTCGTAGTAGCGCAAGGGGCAAGAATGTGTTTGAAGGATGAGTGATGAGTGTGTGCGTTGTGGAAGTCAGGAACAGATTCGTAGAATGCGCCATTGAAGCTTAGTGAGATGCAGAACAACGGCCACCAGAGAAGAGCGAACTTAACTCCTGACATGCAAGCAGAGATGAAGTATCCTCTGTGGAAGACCAGCTGACAGGCAGCAATACTGGAAGGCAACCACACACCCGACATGCGGGTAACCAACAGATACACAAGACAGGACCAACTAGACAGAGTGAGGTTAGAAACATCAAACAGTTATCTATAATGTAAAAACATTACAAACTACATTCAACATTGAACAATCCAGCGAAGGACATGACACCTGAGGGGATTCAAATAGGCATGAACAAACAAGAAACAGATTCCACTCACCAGCTGAAAGTTGGCATGATCAGCATTTCCATGGAAACAATCAGGGTTCCCATGGAAAAGCTGATTCAACGTGCCAGCGGCACCTGAAACACACAAGGAAGAAAATGTCAACAAAACAAACAGAGCACAATGTTGCCACTGTCCTCATCAGACAAAAACCCAGCCTGACAAGGTGACAAGACCGTGACATCACCGGAGAGTGCATAGCGGTAAATCGTGCATGGCGGTAACCAACAACCAGACCTGTGCGCTCACATAAATAATGTACATGAGACAGACAGGGAATGATAATGCCACGGTCCCACCAGACAAAACCTGACAAGGTGACAGGACCATGACATCACACAAAGAACTTACATGAAACACGAGACAGACAGGGGACGATAATGCCACAGTCCCCAGAAAGAAACCCAACTTGAGAAGGTGACAGGACCATGACAGCAGAACAGATTTTAAAACTCTGGTTGACAGCAATGTATAGTGGCTGGAGCAGTTTTGTTATCTCTCCTGGGATAACGGCGGGGATGGAGTTGGTGGTTTTAACTTTGTTCTTAATTTGATCTGTAATGTGTGCTTGTATGCTACCATCACAAATATGGCTTTTTTTATTTGAAAAAGCTGTCGGTATGCTTAACATAGCACTTGTTGAGCCAAAAGTAAATTTTCTCCTCTTCCATCCACCTCTTCTCATTTCTTGATACAAAAATGGATGAAGTATATGTATCCTTCCGCACTGACTCTTAAAACTCACCAGAAGTGGCAGTTTTGTGGCGTCTCAGCAGCAAGCCAGTACCACTTTGAAGTGAGACTTCTTGTGGTCAGTATTGATAATGCTGATACTCTTCTGATCCCTCTTGGTGACAATGCGACACATGGGGATATGGAAGGTCAGTGGTACCTCATCCATATTAATTAAATGATCGGGTAACACGACATGTGCTGCACAGTTGTGTTGTAATAAGGCATAAACATTTTCTTCAATTGTTGGTAGTTGCAATGCTGACACATGTTCGAATTAATAGTTGCTTCCGTTGCATGCAGCTGTAACACCAGGATGGCCAGCCGGTGAAACCATTGAAGTTCAACTCCTTGGCTAGTGACTGTGTAACTTGCGTTCTGCTGCTGCTGTTTTCCTTTACATATCTTACAACTGAATTTAAATTCAGCAGTGTAACTCCTAATTTAAGCTTACTACATTTCAGATCTAATACAGGGCATCCATTCAATCAAACACTTTTTGTCAGCCACTAGTGGACTCTAGATATTGTTCTAGACTTGTTCAGTCTGACAGCATCTGCTGAGCTCTGGACTAATTAATAAACCTTTTTCAAACTCCAGGTTTTGGAAAGCAGAAGAAAACGATTACAGGGTAAAGTTCCACAGCAGTGAATAGGAAACCAAAACCATTTTCTCCAAGAGCAACAGAAAAAACTATTACATTTGAATGACTTTCCGGAAGAAGAAAAAAATAGAGAGCGGTGGATTAAGTCAGTCAGATGGGAAAAGATGCCAAATTTACTCTCACTCTCTCAGCAGAACGATCTGCAAGATTTGGAATCGCAGACAGGTCCAGATATTTAACATTCTGGATATCTCGCTGACGTTGGCGACGTGTCGGCACTTCCCTCAAATCGCTTCTTTGATATTTCATAAATTGCGTTCGTCGTTCACGGGAGCAAGCTCCGATTTGCCTATGATTTCAGCCTTTTGTCGGTGATCCCCACAAACTGTCGGCGAGCGAAAATCGGGCTTAAAATCGTGTAGTGTAAACTCGGCATTGGTTAATGATTACCATCTTTATGATTGACGTTTTCACCTGTTTGTCTGTAAGCAAATGTGTTTTGGTGTGCAGTGTGTTATACTGGCCAACATTAAATATATGTCAATTATATACAGTAGATAAGTCACTTTGGACTGTAAAGGGGGTTGCACACCGAACGAGAAGCGAAGCGCAGCGCCGCGTCAGGCAGCGACATGTCTTTAAAATTCAAACACATTATTCTCTATGAGTGTACACACACCGGCGGCACCATTCGGCGTCTGTCCGCGGCGCCCAGCTACGGCTCAGGACCTTGTTCAAAACCCTGCCGCGCCACAGAGCGCCATTTACATAGTTGTATATTAAATTAACAGTTATTTGTGTCAAATCGTCGTTAATGTACATACTGATTTCACCCTGTGCTGCAATATACATTTAGTTTAACATTCCTAATTTAACAGCTTGAATAAAGTCATATTGGAAATACAACGGATAACGTTACAACAAAATAACAGACTTAACAACGTGATAGACACTTTTACTTGATTAACGTTCAAACATCAGCTATTATTCAATTAACATAAAAAATAAATAATACATCAAGTTAAAACTCACCCATCGTGCAGCTCTTCTAGACTTCTACCAGGAGTTGATTCAAAATTGAGCTCACGCGAATAGAATGTGCGCGTCCGGTGTGCGATACCTGTGAGTTGTTCTAGACGTGGCGCGGCACTGTGCTTCTCGTTCGGTGTGCGACCCCCTTAAGTCATAGGACCTTTTAGAAGATGACATGACTGATATTCCTGAAAACACTTCTCTGTTCTTGTTTAAACCCAAGGGTAAATGAAAGAGCAAGACCAGCTCATATCACAGTGAGACCTGTCTCAAAAAACACTACATTGCCCATGATGTCATGCTTTTTATTTTTACTTAACTCTATAAAAGTCATTAAGCTCTTAATCCAGGCATGCCAAAAGCCAGTCCAGTTTCTCCACAGATAATGCCGGATCCAACTCTCTCTGAATCAATTAAACATGGACTGGAAACATAGCCTGTATATTCCTGCAGGGCAGAAATTCACTACATAATTGCATCAAAAGTAGGAAATTTCTTAAACCATAAGGAGCAGTCAGCAAACAAACAATTGAAAAAAGTTATTTCCATCATCTTGTGTCGTTCTTCATTTCGTAAGATGCATTGCATGAAAGCATCTGTGAAATATAAATGTAAATTGCATCATGTTTGAGTGACATCATAAACCCCCATCTCTGCTAAATCTGGGTTGAACATTTTCGCCCGAATTCAGAAGTCTGACTTCAAGTGATGTTTTATTGCTCTTTTCCAAGTAAAAAGTTGGACATTCTGAATGGTAATGTATGAGCAGAAGTGTATGTGCATGCACACTTGTCATAAACAGGTTGCAAGTGCACAACCAAGTTCAGCAGGTCTGTGTCAATATACATTTACCCATTGATTCTGTCAAGTGCTCTCAAGCATTTCTTGATGAATTATCCAGTGATTGCCTTTCGAGACAAACCAACTGTAGGCTAAGAACTAGCACGTAGTAAAAAAATTAATTGATGTTTGTGCCACAAGGACGATCACAGGAGCTTTTGTATTCCATAAACTATTAGTAATGAGTTATATGAATAATGAAACTGCAGGGACTGCCAGTGTAGATTCCATTAATAAATATGTCTTTGTCCAGTAAGAACTTTCAGTAGGTGCTGGAGGAAGTGCGGATCAATTTTCCATTTTATTTTTTCACATATCTACATGACAAAGTCCAGAATGATAGATTTTCCTCTGGGATTACACTATCAAGAGGTTCAATGTTTCTCCTGGCAAGCTGAAAATAAAACATGTGTTTAAATTCAACATGAAATCAATTGACCTTCTTAATATGACAATGCATACAAAAATGAAGAGTTCTAGCAAATTGCTGCAAGCTTGCCTTACATTTTCCAGATGAATGACAGACTGAATAGTTTGTATTATTTAACATTAGTTAACTAAATTAGTTAAAGCTGCTCAATGAAAGATTTTTTTGGTTACAATTAACAAAAGTTGATTATTGAGTGAGTACATAAAAATCCATGTTCAAAACCATGTCCATGTCATTTCCTGATTCACTATGCTAAGCCTACAATAATGATTTTTATTTTGAGGGAATTTGAGCCGTCGTGTCGGATTTTGTGCGAAATCACAAGCATACGTCATTGGTCCTTGCTTGTTTACATCATATCTGTAAACTCAGAAAGAAAATTCAGATGTGTTGCGAGAAGCGAGTTTGACAGCTGTTCAGTCAGTCCAGTCACTGTTTCAGGAGTCAGAAAAGCAATGGAGTGAAATCACTCTTCTAATGGATTTAACAGGTTTTTACTGAAGTTGTTTATCTGCTTTAGTGCTTGGAAATGTTTTCTGGTAAGGTTGTTGAAGCATATTGTTTGTCATGCTTTAATGAATCTAACATTACGCATGTCTACTGATCACAACGTATTTATAAGTTTAGTTTTATTTAAAAAGTTTTACATGTTTGCTAATATTCATGACTCCTGATTGTTTTATAACATTGCTGCAGTTTTGAAATTACCAAATTGTGTGTCTCTAATTGTCTGTGCAGCTGTTTTTTTAGGATATTTGTATACATTTTTTACATCTGTCACTGAAATATACAAATTGTTGACACTTTACAGTAGGGGTGTAATGGTATGACATTTTCACGGTATGATAACTATCACAAAAATTATCAGATGCATTGATAATATTAAAAGCAGTTCAATATTTGGTTATGAAATAGGCCATTTCTTATAAACACACAGATAAATATTTTGGTTATAACCAATTCTTGAACTTTATTTTGGATTTCTTCATCTTGAATCCTTTAACTTTTAATCTTGAACATCAGGACACTCTCTTAATTTGACTAGATAAAAAAAGGAAAAGAAAATGTTCAAAGTAAACATTGATTAAAAAAAGCAATTGGCAACATGTACAGTAGTCAGATGATTATATATGTTTTATTGTTATTTTATGATTTAATTGTAATCATTTGTAATGATTATTGCAGGTTAACACTTAAAATGTGCATTTGCATACATTCAGTAAATTGTTGCATTTGTGATTAAGTTCAATTCTACAATACCTTCTGAAAATATATTATTCGTGTGCAGTTTATTTATTGCCATTTTGTCCAATACTGACAGTATCTGCCAGAGTTTCACTGTCAATTCCTTGCATGCATATTGTCAATGTCAATTTCAGGCCTACTGTTGCGCTGCACTTAGCCAAAAGAAGGAACAGTTGGTGCATCGTAAAGTTAAACGCGGTCTTAAATCAGTTTGCTGAATTTGTGAATGTGACAGAAAGCAAACATAACTTTAGCCTAACAAGTCATTTCAAATCATGTAAAACTACATTGAATCTTGTGTTTTTATGAAACGGTCTATAATTTATTATGGTGCTCACAGAGATGGTGCTTAAGGTTTGAAGTATTTCACACCTGAGCCGATACTTTTATGCAGCAAACTTTACAGACTGGGTATGCCTCGTGGGTCTTTTACATAGCCAAGTAATCCCAGACAGCGGACTTCAACTTCTGTGGCAGCGGAATTAAAGGTTCAGGCTCGGACATGTCTGTATGTTGCGCTCGTGCTGCACTCATGCTCCACTCCACACATGCTGGACTTCTGATGTGGTCATGATGACAGCGCTCACGACACCTGCATGTCACCTTTAAAATTGAGTGACAGTCAAATGCAACATGAGGACAGCACAATTTAAATATTTATTTTATCTAGCCAAGTTTATATGATGATGTGTAAATGTCGCAGATTCTGTCTTAATTAAACTGGATTTTAGAAAAGTTCTGAAAAAATCTATTTTTATCTTCATGCAATTCCGCCAATGAGAAGATTTCAATGGTACGATGCAGCAAATCATCCGTTTTAAAACCAAGGTATATTGTGAAACCTTGACATCCCTAATGACAGACACTTGCCATTTTATGCAATAACTTGTTTAAACAGATCTAAATGCCACTATAGGTACAGAGTGGTGAATGTATGCTCATCTCAAGTTGTTTTTAATGCACCGATTTCATAGCACAGTAATATTTATTAATGTGTTTAGCATGTAACCCTTGGATATAATGGCTGGTCGATTATCCTTTGGCAGCAGTAACCTCAGCCAAGCATTTCCGGCAGTTGCAGATTAGACCTGCAAAATGCTCAGAAGGAATTTTGGACAATTCTTCCTTACTGAACTGCTTCAGCTCAGCCATATTATTAGTATATCTAGTGTGAACGGCTCTCTTGAGGTCATTCCACATCATCTCTATTGTGTTACGGTCTGGGCTCTTACTGGGCCACTCCAAAAGCTTGATTTTGTGAAGCCATTCTGTGGTGGATTTACTTTGATGTTTAGGGTCATTGTCCTGCTGCATCACTTAACTTCTACTGAGCTTCAGTTGGTGCACAGCCACCCTGACATTATCCTGTAGAATATCTTGATAAACTTGGGAATTAATTTTTCCCTCGATGATGCCAAACGATCCAGGCCCCGATGCAGCAAATCAACCCCATATAATGATGCTCCCTCTACCATACTTCACCGCTGGGATGATGTTTTCATGTTGGAATGCAGTGCCATTTTTACGCCATACTTTGTGCTGGATGTTCTTCCCAAACAATTCAACCTTAGTTTCATCAGTCCAATAATAATTTTCCCAGAAGCAAGTTGGTCTTTGGCAAACTCCAGGCACACGGCATGTTTTTGTTGCAGAGCAGCAGCTTCCTTCATGGTGTCATGCCATAGACACCATGGCTGTTTAATATCTATATAGTAGACTCATGAACGGAGATGTTAACCAGTTCCAATGATTCCTTCAAATCTTTAGCTGTCACTCTCGATTTAAATTTTACCTCATTGAGCATTCTGTGGTGTGCACTTTGAGTCATCTTGGCTGGACGGATACTTCTAGGGAGAGTACCCACAGTGCTAAATCATCTCCATTTAGAGACAATACACTACAGAGCCAGTGCTTATTTACATTAACTACATGTTTAAATTGCCATTTCTTAAGAGATCTTTAAGACCAGTACATCATTTGAAAGCTCTAAATCTCAATCTACAATTTTAGAAATTATGATAGACACTGGAATTATAAGTAACACTAACAATGGATGTTTGATTTTAATGCCTAATTTTATTAAATATTTATTGTTCTACAAGCTCTTTTTTTAAACTTTTGGAAAATTAGTTTGCATTTAATTATTGCATGTATTAATATTAATACAAAATAAATGAGGTACCATGTTAACACATTTGTTTATGGTGTGGTTTATTTTACAATATTTTTAAATGATAAAACAACCTAAAAATATACACCCACTTATGAGATTAAATGAACCCAGCATTCCTGTAAAAATTAACCAGCAATAAATAACCAATAACATTCTGTTCTAGATTAGCCCTACGTGTGTTCTCTGCCATATTTAAAAAGCAGTTGGGCTAAAAACAACCCAATCTGGACAACTCCACCATCATCTTTTATTTATTTATTTTTTTTTCTCCCTTACAGTTCTGGGGAAAAGGCAGAAAAGAAAAATGAATATCAGAAAGAATTTCAAAAGGGTTTATGCTGACTTGCATCACACACAGTAGATGTGAATATGACTGCTGCTGTCACTTGGGAAATGAAAGCAATTTATTGGCTGAAACAGAGAACTCTGTATTTGCCAGTGCACTGAGGCTCCCAGTTGTTTGTTGCAGGGATCTAATGTAAGAACACAATCTGAATGACCTGTCATGACTAGAAACCCACCACAGGGTGCTGATCCTAAGTCTGTCACCTGGCATTTAGCCTGAAGAGAACATACAGACAGCTCTGTACAGGCTAAATTAATGTTTGGGTGGCTGCTAGTCTCCACTATTTTAAGTCAGAAGTTCATGTCTGAAATCATACTCTATTATCTACATTGTGCACTGTATGGGGGATCAGCTATTTGGTAGTGTTGTCCTAATTTTTAGAGTACACATCTTTGTGGTATTACTATTCCATTTGTTAATGGTTTATACTGTAAAAGGGTTCATTAATGACTAATAAGTAATTTACAAATGCATTATGAATCATTAATATGCAGTCATTACAACATGAATAAAAAGGGCAACTTTCATGCAATACTTGCAAAATAGTGAGCATTTTAACGTATATATTATAAATGCTTAACAAATACAATTATTCATATTTTTATTGATCAAACTAACAAAATGCCCTATTTCAAAATGCAGCAATGCAGCAAAAACAGATTAAAGGAGGTATTATGCCATTTTGTGTTTACATTCGTCATGTCTTGTAATGACATACACTGTAATGTCTTGACTTACTTGTGTTGTCACTTTCCTTGTCACGTACATTTCAAAAGAATGGTGCTACTTCAAGTGCTGTCCCAACTTACCTAGTTCTAGTTACGTAAAATCCTCATTTGCAGCTTATATCATATTACAATGCCTGATGACCATTAATCCATACTGAAAATTATGTACTTAGATTTCTGATGATGTTAACTCCTTAATACAATTGTCAACGGTGTGCATTTTACATTAAAGTAAATTTTTTATAGGTTATGAATGTTAAAAAAAGAGTTATTAGGCATTTATAACATGGGGTAAAATGGCTCACTATTTGTCAGGTATTGTTTGAAAGATGCCCTTTTCATGCATGCTCTTATAATTAGGTTGGGAACCGAAAAATGGTTCTTATTCAGACCGGTTCCGGTTCTGTCCAAAAACTCCAGCTTAAAAAAGCTCTTGGTTACTGTTGTAACCTCTGTTCCTCTTATGGAGGGAACGAGCCGTTGTGTCGATGTAGTAACACTAGGGGTCGCACTTGGGAGCCCAAAACACCACTGATCTTTTAGAAAAAGCCAATGGGAATTTGTGAGTGGAATTTGCATGCCACTCCCCTGGACATACGGGTATAAAAGGAGCTGGGTCACAACCACTCATTCAGGTTTTGTGCTGAGGAGTCGAGACAGGGTCCCGGCCATTTCAGCGGGTAGTACAGCGTTATGGAAAGAGGGACACAACATCTGACGTATCTATGGTAACAGGCATAATCAGAGCTCTGCCCAAGGGAGATGTGGATTTACTCACAGGGAATCCGTACCATGGAAAATACATCACAAGGGGTTACCACAGGTAACAAGCGCATGTGGAGCACCTACCCCAGTACAGGGCATACTAGCAGAGGTACTGGGCCCGCCCATGAATTCTTCCGCCAAATTCGCCTGCCACAGGGCTGGGGAGGAGACATCCAGTTTTCTCGTGAACTTGCATGGGGGGAAAAAGCGCATGTCTTCCCCTCCGGGAGGAGAAAGGCAATGTACGCAAGCAGTACACCCGGCCAGCTGCCCCATATACTTACCTGTTCGTACCTGTAGGCACACGGGACAAAACCAGCTCAAACGGATATTATAAAATCTCACGAAGGTATTGGTTGTTGGCCAGCCTGCTGCTCTACAGATGTCTGCTTGAGTGGCACCATTGGATAGTGCTCAGGAGGACACCACACTCCTCATGGAGTGTGCTCGTAATCCCAAGGGGATTAAATCCCTTGGGACTGGCATGCCAAAGCGATGGCATCCATGATCCTGTGGGCAAACCTCTGTTTGGAGACAGTGTTCCCTTTCCGCTGTCCACCAAAACAGACAAAGAGCTGCTCAGAGCATCTAAAGCTCTGTGTCAGGTCCAAGTAGATGCGAAAAGCACGCAGCTGACACAGCAACGACAAGACTGGTCTGCCTCCTCCTGGGGCAGCACTTGCAGGCTCACAACGTGATCCCTAAAAGGGGTCGTGGGAACCATGGGCAAATAGCCCGGACGGGGTTTCAAGACCACATGAGAGTACTCCGGACCGAACTCCAGGCAGGTGTCGCTGACAGAGAAAGCTGCAGGTCCCCAAACCTCTTGATGGATGTGAGCGCATTCAGGAGAGCAGTCTTCAGCGAGACAGCCTTTAGCTCAACTGACTCTAGGGGCGCAAATGGGACTCTCCACAGACCCAGCCGGACCACAGAGATATCCCACGAGGGAATGAGGTGCGGCGTAGGATTCAGCTTCCTTGTGCTGCTAAGAAACCTGATGATCAGGTCATGCTTCTCGAGGGATTTACCCTCCACCGTGTCATGGTGCACTGCTATAGCGGCCACATACACCCTCCAACATCTCCTGCAGGAAGGAAAGTACCGACCCGACTGCACATCTCTGGGGGTCTTCACCTTGGGAAGTACACCACTTTGTGAACAAATGCCACTTCAAAACATACAGGAACCTGGTAGAGGGAGTCCTGGCCTGAGTGATTGTGTCTACCACTGCAGGTGGTAGGCCACTTAGGACCAACACATGCTTGCCCTGGATCAATGGCTGAAAGCCTCAGCAGGCAGTTCGAGGCAGTTGATATGCCAATGCTGTCGCGGCCCTGTCCAGGTGTCAGCGGCTGTGTGCCCGTTGCACACAGCACCCCAACCTAAATTGGAGGCGTCTGTTGTAACAACAGCATGCCTGTACATTTGCTGTAAGGGGACCCCTGCCCACAGAAATACAAGGTCTGTCCAAGGGCTGATCGACGTGATTTCCACGCAATGCATGTCGTGGCGCCATGCCCATCTCGGCATTAGAATCTGAAGCCAGTGCTGGAGCGGTCTCATATGCATCATCCCGAAAGGCGTGACCACCGCCAGGGATGCCATATGCCCCAGGAGCCTCTGAAACTGTATAAGTGGGACCGCAGTTCTCTGCCTGAACGACTTCAGGCAGCTCAGCACAGACTAATCGCTCGTCCGAGAGGCTGGCTATCATTGAGACCAAGTCTATCTTCATGTTGAGAAAAGAGATGCTCTGAACCGGGAAGAGCTTGCTCTTTTCCAAGTTCACCCAAAGCCCCAACCACCAGGTTCCTGCACACAACAGGTCTCGAGAGTAAGCTAGAATCAGTCAGTCATCAAGAAAATTGAGGATGCGTATGCCCACTTCCCTTTGCGGGGCCAGGGCTGCCTCTGCAACTTTCGTAAAGAAGCGAAGCGATAGGGACAGACCAAAGGGGAGGACCTTGTACTGATATGCCTGGCCTTCGAAAGTGAACCACTGAAAGGGTCTGTGCTGAGGTAAAACTGATACATGAAAGTACGCGTCCTTCAGGTCTACCGCTGCGAACCAACCTTGATGCCGAACACATGACAGAATGCGCTTCTGAGTCAGCATCTTGAATGGGAGTCTGTGCAGGGCCCAATTCAACACTCGCAGGTCCAAGATTGGTGGCCTGTCCAGCGGCATTGTAGGCCTTGTAGACGACATGAACCTACAGGCCCTGGACGGGAGTCTTGGAAGGCTACACCAGGTGGCGGCGCTATGCGCGTACAGGTGCACCGCAACTGTCTTGTCCAGCTGGGGAACCGACGAGTAACCCCTAGCAGCCCCACCATCGAGGGTAGTGAGAGCAGAGGCGCTCAAAGATTTGGTACAGGCAGTAAAAGGTGCCTGCCATGAGTTTGTGAGCTCCTCATGCTCCTCCGGGAACAAAGGGACCAGGGTGGGGCACGGCCACGAGGGTTCAGGGTGGGGAGGAGAGTTCCACTCCAGTCCGATGCTTGCAGTCGCCCGGGCAAGCATGGCCGTCAGCTCCACGTTGGCTTGCGACTGGGGGACCGCACCCGAAGGTGGGAGCCCAGTCGAGTCGCGTCAGACTGAACCAGCCTGCTCTCCGATGCTGCTATCGAGAGATAGCAGATCCATGAAGCTCTCAAGATTGTGTATCTATCTGCTTTTTAACATTTCTGATTGGACAATTATTTCCTTTTAAAGCACTTGTCAGTAAGCTAATCAAAATTTAAGCTAAGCTACAAACTACTCAACAGAAAAATGTGTTATGCTAAGCTTAAAGCTACAATTCAAAGAAAGTAGCAAGTTACACAACACGCTACACACCAAAAGTAGCTTGCTATATTTAAGCTACTTATATTTTTTCAACCACAGGTGCATGGAGCATACTGTCATAGACAAAGCATCTGAAAGACTTATTCACATGATGTTTATCAAAGTCTTTGTACAGTATATTACAGTTTAGTGCAATACAGTGCACAAGTTTACAGTATGGTGCAATGTGTACCCGTATCTGTACTTAAAAAAAAAGCATTTAGACATGCTACTTATACAAATACACATGAATACGATATTATCATATGTGTAGTATTAACAGGATATCAATCATGAGAGCTCATATGCTTTGTGAGCCCCCAATGAGACCAAAAACTCACCCTGAGACGAGCAGGTGGTCTCATCCCAGGGGCAAACAAGCATGCTGTGAAATGGGAAGTCTGTGCGGGTTACCCGGTGGAGCGGCTCCTATTGGGGTCCCCAAATCACCCTCATTGCTAACAATGCAACCTCAAACCTGTAGGTAATAGGACTGCAGCGGGGAGCCGCTGGGGTCGCTTTTCCTCTGACGAAGGAAAGCCACGTCCACAATGTTGCCATGGTAATGCTCTCGCAGTGAGGACATAACCTGTTCACGAAGGCTGTCTCCATGTGGGCAGCGCCCAAGCATGTGAGACAGCGATCGTGGCCATCGGAAGCAGAGAGAAAACGATCGCAACCAGGAATTAAACACAGATGGAAAGGCAACTTTAAAAAGACACCATCAGTGCAGTTCTTTTAGTAAGAAAGTACACTCATTTGACTGTTGAAGCATGCAGAGCCGTTCTCTGCACTCCACCGGTGCACTAGGGGGAGAAAGCGCTGTAATGGAGTGTAAATCCAACAGCTTTCTTGAGATGTGAAAGGATCGGCAGAGGATTTCTACGAAGAAACAATCTGAATGAGTGGTTGCGAGCCAGCTCCTTTTATACCCATATGTCAGGGGGAGTGGCATACAAATTCCCATTGGCCTTTTCTCAAAGATTAGTGGTGTTTGGGGCTCCCAAGGGCGACCCCTTGTGTCACTACATTGACAAAACTTTGAGTGAGTGACAGATAGGGAACTACAAATTTCTTACGATTTCCAACCCTACTTATAACTGCATATCAGTGTTTTATAATGTATTTGTAAATGACTTATTAGTCATTAAAGAACCCGTTAATATTGTAAATCCATAACAAATGGAGCATTTATGTAAGTGTTACCCCAACAGTGAAATATATCAATGCTAACTTAATATTGACCCCAAATTTGTGTGAATTTAAGGAGAATGAAAGTTACTCTTTACCAAATTAGTGATTTTTGACTTTATAATGTCTTTTTTTTGTCATACAGTATGCATCATTTTCTCAATTCATTTATATGGACGAGTGATTGTCATTATTTGCAATTATAATCCCCTGCAATTTAGGGGCATCAAATTATATAAGGAATTAATGAATATTACATCAACTTCTGACATCCAAGACAGGTCTATAGTCATCGAGATAAAATCAGAATCAGGTGGCAGCCGGCCTGACACCTGCTCAATTTAATTAGTGGACACAGACATATTATTATCTCCTGTCCCTCAGATTGAAGACATGGCCCAAAAGTATAATTCAGTTCTCATAGAATGCTTAGTTTAAGTTCAAACTAAAGCAGTTCAAAACTTTTCAAAGAGTTTGAGGACATTTGTTTTTTTCTTCCTTTTGGAACAACATGCATGAACTGTTAACAATTAAGACCAGGAACATGTATTAAGAATGTAAATAGGGTCAATTTTGATAAAAATACAAGCTTCACATTTCTGCTTTTAAACCTTTCCAGCCTGGTTGACGGCTATACAGTAATTGTGTGTGTGTGTGTATATATATACACACACACACAAGTACTGTATAGCTGGTGGGCCTACCATCTGTGTACCTCAGCAGAAATCGAGATTCATCAGACTAGGCTATGTTTTTCCAGTCTTTAGCTGTCCAGTTTTGGCAAGCTTGTGCCCAATGCAGCCTCTGCTTTCTGTTCTTGGCTGACAGGAGTAGAACTCATCACTTTTTGTAGCCCATTCGCCTCATGATTCAACGTGTTGTGCATTCTGAGATGCTATTCTGCTCACTACAATTGTACAGAGTGGTTATGCGAGTTACTGTAGCCTTTCTGTCATCTTGAACCAGTCTGGGCTGCATTTCCCAAAAGCATCATATCCTAAGTAGATCATTAAATACATTTGCGCCAATGGCCTCTTACGATGCTTTTGGGAAATGAAGCCCTGGCCATTCTCCATTGACCTCTCTCATCAACAAAGCATTTCCGTCTGCAGAACTGCCACCCTGGATGTTTGTTTTATCTTGTCACCATTCTGAGTAAACACTAGAGACTGTTGTGCATGAAAATTCCAGGAGATCAGCAGTTACAGAAATACTCAAACCAGCCCGTCTGGCACCAAGAATCATGCCACGGTCGAAATCACTAAGATCTATTTTTCCACATGATAGTTCTGATAGTTCATATGAACATTATGGGCCCATTTTACAATGTGTCTTGGGTGATCTGATCAGATGTGGTCAGTTGAGACACATCACTGTTTACGCCTGGTCACTTAAATACGTCTCATGTGACCACTTGTGTTCGGATTTAGAACTCTGTTTCATGACAACATACATTAATCACTATGTCAGTGTATTCCTGCAAGACAATAAAGCACAACAAAGTCAGAAAAGACAAAGAAAAAAAAAACGGCACAATGTTTCTCCCAAATGCGGATGAAATTTAATCTAAGCACAAATGCAACATGTCAAGCAGATTTATCCATTATTTTAGTGGATCACCTGTATTAAAGGAGCTTCAGATGTTCGGGCTTGTCATCTGTGTTGATATCAGACACACTAAAGAAGATCCATGAAGCTCTCGTGATTGTGTATCTATCTACTTTTTAACATTTCTGATTGGATGATTATTTCCCTTTAAAGCGCTCGTCAATGTTGGGTAAGCTAATCAAAATGTATCAAGCTAAGCTACAAACTACTCAACAGAAAAATGCGTTATGCTAAGCTAAAAGCTACAATTCAAAGAAAGTACAAGTTACACAACACGCTACACACCAAAAGTAGCTTGCTATATTTAAGCTACTTATATTTTTTCAACCGCAGGTGCATGGAGCATACTGTCATAGACAAAGCATCTGAAAGACTTATTCACATGATGTTTATCAAAGTCTTTGTACAGTATATTACAGTTTAGTGCAATACAGTGCACAAGTTTACAGTATGGTGCAATACGTTCCCATATCTGCACTTAAAAAATAAATAAATATGTAAATTCATATTTAGACATGCTACTTATACAAACCCATGAATACGATATTATCATATGTGTAGTATTAACATAATATCAATATTTAATTATTTAAAGTAACTATTTTTACATTTTATTTTTCATATTTATACTACTTCCTCTACATACATATGTGTTCAATATGAAAAGTCACTATTTTTCATTTTATTTTTCAGATTTAGACTACTACCTCTACAAACCCATACCCATTTAAACATAATTTCCTTTGCACATTCCTGTATAAAATCTCTGCATACATACAGTATACTATTGATCTATTCATACATTCCTACAGCAGTGAGACACAGAATTACAGAATATATCATCAGAGGCCAAATTTCTTGTGTGTGTATGTGTGTGTGTGTGAGTGAGAGAGAGAGAGAGGGAGGGAGAGAGAGAGAGAGAGAGAGAGAGGGAGGGAGAGAGAGAGAGGCTTAAAACATATTTATTTTATCATTTATCATATGTCAATCCAATATGTCATCCAAAAAACTACAAAAATATAAATAAATTAAAAATAAATTAAAACACAATCCCATCAATACAGATTGCAGCCCTTTCATTACATCTTTACAACCAACATTTCGTCCTCCCCAACCTCACACAAAAAACCTCCCACTGACCACACTGCAGAAAAATCCATAATATTATTAACTAGTTTGAAATAAGCATACTCAATTTTAATTCGAGCAGTCACCATCCCTTTCAGAACTCTCTCTGCATCAACTGAACCAGTTCCCAAAATCCTGTTTTTACGTGTCTTCCAAATTGCCATCTTAGCTGTTCCCACAAGGTAATTTAATAAAACCACTTTCCTTCGATCACTGACTTTGTACTTTGGACCACTAATAAAGAGAGAGAGAGAGAGAGAGAGAGAGAGAGAGAGAGAGAGAGCATATCTGGGCAATAACAATGCAATTTCTGAAACTATCGGATGAAAATGTTTGATATACAATTACCATATTTATTTACCATTCTGTATTTGCATGGTTTCAAAGTACTTTAAAGAATACCATGTTACCACTATGGTAAACTAATACATGATTACAATATTGATATACAATTGTATTTACATGGTGCTTCAAGGTAATTAAAAAAATAACATGGTACTTCGCTATATGATTACCATATTAATATAGCCTACCATTGTGTTAACATAGTGCATCCAGGTGCATCCACAAAAACTCATAAAAAATACCATGGCATTACCATGTTTTTTGGAAATGCCATGGTATTTTTTATGAGTTTTTGTATAGGCTAATGTGTGTTTTGGTACTCTTTTAGTTGTAAAATGTATTTTACCTGCAGAAGTCATTTACAAGCTGGTCATTTACGATGTTATAAAGTTGATCTTTATAAAGATCTTCTTCATCACTGGCAAACGATAGGATTGATTTGCAGGTTTTGTTTCCATTTATTGTAGATCCACTGCAACCAGTGTTATCTTTATTTTCCATGTTATAATATACTCCATGAGCTTATTGGTAAGTGACAGCTTTGCTACTGAAAAGCTACTTGATTTCACAACTAGCGAAGCTACCACCTCGCTACTCAGAAAAGTAGTTAAGCTAATAGCTTCACTATTTGTAGCGAAGCTACTGCCCATCACTTCCACTTGTAAACAGCAAAGTTTAAACTCTTGTTTGAGCATAGCTATTGATTGACAGGTTAGGGGTGGGGCTTCACTCCTGTATGCTGCATACAGGACGGATTAACATTTACACCTGAAATGTGATGTGGTCACATACGTTTTTTTACCACATTTGTATGTGGTTTTTGTGATCCGATCACAAAAGTTTTAGACCCCGTTTAGACCTGAATTTAGGGCTGACCACATGTGATCGGATAACCCAAAACAAATCTTAACAAGTCTATCTGAAGATCCTGAATCATATCTGAATGATTTTATGTATTGCACTGCTGCCACATGATTGGCTGATTAGATAATCTCATTAATATGTAGGTGTACAGGTGTTCCTAATAATGTGCTCACTGAGTATATGATCGGCTGGCAAATTTTATCTTGAGTGTCTGGAAATATAAGGGTAATATATGATAAAAGACTGTTGAATTATTAAAAAATAAAAATGACAGTATAACTATACAAATGTGAAGGTTAATGTGTTAGGGAGGGTAAAACACTGAAGTGAAATATTGGATCTCCTAAGTATTAATGTGTTAAGTAGGGATGGGCGATTCCATTTATTTTATTTTCGATCCGATAGAAATAATTTCAAGTCCGATATCATCGATATTGATACCAATTTCTTGGGATAAAATGGGTAATTTCTAATATTATTTTATTTATAATTCACCGTAACCCCTCCAACCCACCCCCATTTATTTAACTTTTAAGCACTTTGAAGATTCTTGTTCTTGTTCATGGTAACCAAAAAATATACCTAGTTTTAAAAAAAATTTTTGAATCAATATTTTGGTTTGAGGATCACTATTTTTTGATACAACATCAGTATCGTATGTATCGAACCTTTAGGAACGATCCGCCCATCCCTAGTCTTAAGAAACACTCAAGAGACAATTTGGGAGACGCGTGACACCATGCAAGGATCGGATGTGTGAACGTTGAGCTTTGTGCACTTTGCTAGTTTTAATACATTTTATGACATAAACCCATGGGATTCAATACACTCTGTTCCATAACTGTTCTAGGAGGACTGGGAGATGATTTGGTTGGAGAGATGAGGGAAATGCGGCGAGAGATGCTGAACATGTCGGTGTTGCTGACTTGGAGGATCTTGCTTTGATACGTCGATCGATCACTGCCATGGAGGCGAAGTTGACTGATGTGGTCACACGTGTAGTGGATGTTGAGAAATGGAACGATCAGACGATAGAGTTATCGGAGAGGGAATTATCTGCTAATCCGCTAGCGACCAAGGTGGATTTGGAGCATGTCTGTGAGAAGTTGGAGGATATGGAAAACCGTAGCCGGCGGAATAACGTCTGTATCCGGGACGAGGGAGTGGTAATCACTTTGCATCAAAGTGGACCGGCTCACTGAATATTCGCTTGACAGTTTGAAGATTCTGCACACTCTATTTGTGCTGGTTCTGCCTAGCGGCTGGAGTTTATTTTGTAGAGCAACACACCTTCGGGACAGTTTTGTGGATGAATCTATATGCTCTTTGTGCTTATTCCGTCTATCAGCTGGAGTTTATTTTGTCGAATATTTCTTGCAAAGTCACTGGAATGAGAAAATAATTTGCTTGTACTCATTGCAGCTGAGTGGACTGGCTCACTGAACATGCGTTTGACTGCTTGAAGAATCTAAGTGTTATTTTTGTGCTGGTTACGCCTAGCGGCAGGACTTTATTTTTGAAGAACACCTTCAGGTCAGTTTTATGGATGAAGCTACATGCTCTTTGTATGTATTCTGCCTATTGGCAGATCTTGTCTTTGACACACAGTCTATAATCTTGTCTTTGACACACAGTCTATTTTTTCTTATATGTCAAAATGTCAAATGTTAATATGAGGGAATTGTCTCTCTCCACGTGGAATGTGAATGGGTTGGGGCACCCCATAAAACGAAGGAAGGTTATTTTTCTTCTGAAGCGTAAAACATATGATATAGTGTTTCTCCAAAAAGTGCTGGCTCTAGTAAGAGCAGGGGAGTCATTACACTAATAAGTAAACATCTACAATTCAAATGTCTCAAACAGAGTAAAGATAAATTAGGCAGAGTCATTATTGTTTTAGCTGAAATTCAGGGACAAATTCTTCTTTTGGATAATATTCACACACCTAACATTGATGATGAGGGCTTTTTTATAGATCTTGAAGGGATGTTGCAAGCTGCTGACACCCCTCATGATATAATATTGGGAGGAGACTTTAATCTTTTGATGAACTCAGTCCTTGATCATAGTGAAGCAAAAATGTAAAAGCCACCTAGAGTGACATTGATGCTTCAAAGGATGTGTAAACATCTTGGTCTTACAGATATTTGGAGACTTTTGAACCCATCTGGTAGGGACTATAATTTTTTTTTATTAGCCCATAAGACTTACTCTATATATATATTTATAAAATATATATATATTTTTTATTTTATATCCAAGTCCTTCATTTCATCTGTCGTTGATTGCACATTTGGAAACATTTTAGTCTCAGATCATGCCCTGGAGTGTTCAGAGGTGTTGCCACATATATAGAAAAGTAAATAATATAGTTGCCACTTTAATGTATCCCTCTTGCAAAATTCTGAATTCCAACAAATGTTGAAGACTGAAATCAATGTCTAAATAGAGACCAACTGGTCCTCAGTATCCTCTGTGGGTGTGGCTTGGTAAAAGTATGCTGCTTCCACCAAAAAAGCCAAAGCACAAGAACTTGTGGCATTGGAAGGAGATATTAATGATGCAGAGCTGAAGCAACGAATATCATCTGATGGCCTCAGAGAATTGACCCGATTGAAATACAGATATAATGCTATTTTGTCACAGAAGTTGGAGTTTTGGATATTCGGGGCAAGACCGTCATACTTAGAGCTAAATATATAAAACAGAGTCTTTTTCTACCATTCCCTCTAACTATTCCCTGGAAATATTTACCTCGGCCACTGATATTAATAAAGCTTTTAAAGAATTCTCTCTTCATCTACTGATGAGGATATTAGAAACTTTGTGGAACCATTAGAACTTCCTAAACTGTCGGCTGAGCAAAAAATTCCCTTTACTCTGAGATAAAGTTGGACGAGCTTGGTGAGGTAATTAAGGTCTTGCCTACAGGCAAGGCTCCGGGGCCAGACAGTGGCACCAAGGCCTGCAAGAATTGCAGTTCCATTTAAAAACATCTAAAAGCTTTCAAACAGGGTTCCTTTGCTGTGAATTAGTTTATTTGGTGTATGCCTTTTAGCATCTCACAGTAAACAGATGCAGTTTAACCTTTTCCCAGGCACCTCAGAGAATACACTGCAATTAGCTGGCTTGATACAAGAGGTGCTAACCTTTTCACAAATTCACTCTGCACATTCAATCTGGCTAGATCTTTGTTCATACTCACTGGGACTAACATGGTGAGACTGCAAAAATGACTTGAGAAATGTCTGAGATTAAAAGAGGATAGTACTCTTTTAATTGTATTTCAGTCAAATGGTGTATTACACTGTCAGAAAAAAAGAGTACAGTCGGGGTCCATTTGTGATCACAATGGGTACAGCATATGTGGTTGTACTCTCACTGGGTAAAAGTTACACCTTGAGGTACTAATTTGTGGCTTCTAGGGATAGATAAGTTACAAATACATTTCTGCACATCATAGGGTCCATGTATGTACCATTTCCCCCAAAAGAGGTAGAGAATACTGTGATCAAATGATTTACCTGGTGGGGGATGGAGTGGTTCAAAGCTGCCAAAACCAAACTCTTCAAGTGTATGAAATTCACTTCGATGTCCCAAACGTGATCTCAACAATTCAATAAAGGAATAACTGAACACTGGCATCATTTCACACTGGCATCTTTCCAACTGTAATTTTTAAGTTTATGTTGGTTCAACACCAACATAAACTTAAATAATGAATTGTAAAAATAAAACGTTATACAGTAAAATAGTTCATGTTCTCTGGTCACATACAACAGCAGAAAAAAATAATAATCCATATCTGACCTCTGGATTTTAATGTTTATATTTAGAGCATCAAGATTTGTTTTTTTGTTTACAGATAAAACATATTCATTAACTTATATTCCAAACATGTTTAGAAACAATGCCATTTTATCCCATATAAAATAAACGAGCTGTTCCTTTAAATAAAATCATTAAACTTTGGATTGTTTGGACATTTAATTTATTAAAAGGAAGAACACAAACTCTTTTACACACTACACATTTTATTTAAAGAAAAACTGAAGTGCTGCAAGTGCAAGAGGTAATTTTACACTGTAGGGTTTCATTCAAATTCGTCCAATGGGAATGACTCAATGCACGTGCTGTGCACAGGAATTTTGGGGTGTGTACGGACCGACGCTCGCAACAATGATGATGGATCTCTGACGGTCGCCAGAGGATCTTCCCCTGAAGTTAAAAAAACCTGGAAGTCACTGAAGAATCACATAAATTCAGAGGTAAGTTTAACTAAGTGTTGCTATAATTGGTATTATCACAATAAAAAGTATTATGACATTTATTGCCTGTAATCCTTGATCATGCTTATGTTTCTCTGTTTTTGTTAGTCTACTAGTCACCAATCTCTCAGAGCGTGTACCTCTGATTCTCGAGGAGGAGGGGAGTAAGGAGAAATTTGGGCAAAGTCATACAATCTGAAGAAACTGAAAAGAGCCTGTCACAGGTCTGTGTCAGGGGTTAGTGGATTGCTGTAGTATAACACAGCTAGCCAAGTGCACAATGATTTACAGGACATATATTTTAAGTCTTCATTTTTATTTGTATAGTGCTGTCTAATTCTGTCTTTTACTCACCTTAATGTAATTTCAAACCAACATGAACTTCTTTTTCTTTTTTGTAACACAAAAGGTGAATTTCTGGTGGCGGGACATAAACCACAGTAAAAGTATTTGAAATAAAAGCTGTGATGTATTCCAAGTTTTCTGCAATGAAATGATCACTTTGATGAACATAACATAATTTAAGTTGTTATTTGCTATCAGATTAAAGCAATAAAGCACTCTCATTGCATCCTGTGAACAAACTTGGAATATAATTTAAGTAGCATTGATTACTTTTACTGTGGTTTTATGGTATTTTTTCTTTATAAGTCACCATCCACTGACATTATCTCAAATTGGAAAATGTTGACATGTCTCTCAAATGTATTCCACTCTCCAAAAATAATAAAATAAAAAATGCTAAATTTGTAAATAAATAAATATATTTTCTCCAACAAAAGAAAATTCTCTCCAATTTTTTTTTTTCTCTCTCTCAAATTTGTTTCCTCTTCACTAGGCAACCCATGAGATTTCTTTGTTTGTTTTTTGCTTGCTAGCTAACAATTAGCATGCGCTACCAGCTTCAGCCACCAGGTGCCACTATCAGGAACCATGAAATCTTATGCTTAAGGTGACAGATGACAACTGTCATACTTGATCTGTTTATTTTTATTGTTGTAAAATACAAAAGGATTGTTTTGCAAATCTTAATCAAGAAAAGAAACATACTGTATAAGTTTGAGAGTCTACTAATACGTGAAATCCCACATTTACAGGTTCTTATTTTTCATATGGTATTCGTTGTTAAGTGTGACAACGGGAGTTCTTTCTGTTTTTTTGGTGACATCAACCATGGGGAATATCGATGCTGCTATTGATATTGCGCTTTTTTAATTTGTTGGCCCATGTAAACATGCGCTAGCTAGACGTCTTTGACCGCTGTGACACCTCTCGCTCTGTTTCAGTTATGTGTTTAAAGGGATAACTCATGTTACTGTTGCCCAAATCAATGAACTCTTTGGAGTGATGCGTCTGCTTCTACCACAGCACCTTGTCGAGTTAAAGGAAGATGCAGAGCTCCTTGAGGAAATGGTGCAAGCTTCGTGTTCAATTATCATCTGGCTTTCTGTTTGTCCCTTGGTCTGTTAAATGAGGGTAAGCACTGATAACTGAATCTCTTAAATATTGCAATGTATGCAATGTTTTTTGTAATGATATGTGTACAACTGGTAATGTTAATCTTTTTGTAAGTAATGTTATGATTTCTGGATGAATAAAATAATGCATACATTGACAGAACGTTTAACGAAAGTAAAGTACAGACTTATTTACATTGGAACTTCATCACAATCGAAGCTCGACAATATGAGATCATGAAATACAGGTGAAAATCCAAAGCCTGCAAAGAGTTTTCAGACCAAATGGTTAAATCTTAATAATTGTATTATAATGTGGGTTGCTTTTGGATATATGCTACCAGGATACCCATTAAAACACTTCTAGCTCACATTCTTATTTTCCATATTGTGTTCCAGCAGCATGTGGTCAAACATCCCATAAAAGAAGTTGTTGATTTAAAATGAAAGAACTCCAAAAGCCACCTCACGAGAAGTCGGGGGAGGATAATCACCATAAGCAAAGACGCAGCAATCACAGAAATATAGAGTTGAAGATTTAATAAGTAATAATCTACAGGTGGTGAGACAAGTGGATGGCAAAAAACCCATTACGTCATCACCTAGGTGAAAATTCTCAACACAAAAAAATCGAATACATCTTTGAAATGTCCAGAAGAGCAGGTTTATTGGCACTTCTGAAAAATATCTTAGAGATCTGCACGGCAAAAACATAAGAGTAATGGAACGCACACGGCAAATAATCTACAGGTGGTGAGACAAGTGGATGGCAAAAATATAATGATCCCAGAACTGTGTGACGCACTGTTGCTCCCGGACACAAGAAGCACTTTAGACCAGTGGTTCAACTGGTTTTGCTGTGGGACCCAGATTTCACACTTGACATTTGCAAAAGTGCAAAACCTGAATTTCGTGGATCCTGCATGCATGGGTCACATTTTCTTTTAAATTGATTAGTTTTGTTCATGGTTTTCAAGTATAAATGTGACATTATTTTTGTTGTCAAAAACTAAAGTTCTCTCATAGCAGCTATGTCCCCTACTTCTCCCGCAATCTTTAAAAAGGTGATTTTTGTTCCCCATACTTTTCCAAGCTAAACCCACACAGAGTATAAATGGTGGATTTGTATACAGTATTCTTTGTATATTGTTACTTTGGGCTGATTGTGTGACCATCCAGCCAATCACAGATGAGTTTCATGAGCCGAAACAACCCTTACGTAATAGGCCGTAAGTCAGACAGTATAATTGCTTTCGACAATTCTCATTTATCCATGTTTTTTATCGCCGTTGATGTTGATCTCAATTAATAATCTAGAGATGAGGAACACACAAACGAGAGTTATTTATATGCATATCGTTCTTTGCAGAAAAAATGCATATAAATGCATATAGATATTTGTTTTTTATATATGAAAACGTACGGATGTTATTGAAACTCATAATTATAATAAGACTATTACTCATTGTCATGCTAATCAGCTCACAAACTGTAGGGAAATGATAGATTTGTATTGTTCTTATCGAGTGGTGGTGGTGTAGTGGGCTAAAGCACATATCTGTTAATCAGAAGGTCACTGGTTCGAGCCCCACAGCCACCACCATTGTGTCCTTGAGCAAGACACTTCACTCCAGGTTGCTCTGGGGGAATTGTCCCTGTAATAATTGCACTGTAAGTCGCTTTGGATAAAAGCGTCTGCCAAATGCATAAATGTAAATGTAAATGCTTAAAACCTCTACTACAGTCTCTTTGTAGGTGCCATGCATTTGGCAACAATTTTGTTTTTCAATAAGGAGTGTTAACAATAATAATAATAAAAACATAATGCACGCATTATGAAATCACTGTTGACATTTTTATTTTATTCTCATTTGCATAAAATGGACATCATAACTGATATAAGGATTGCATGGAATAATTTCTCATCATATATCAATAAATAATTTCCAATATTGACTTCAAATATTTTTAAATGAACTTAGATAACAAAAACATTTTCATAATATTTTGATGTCTGAAAATCAATACAAAAAGCTTTTCTAAGTGCACGGCTCTAAAACAAAACTGAGCAGCCTCCACACAGTAGAGAAATCTATAAAAAATTACCAAAATGAACAAGAAATATGTTGTTATTGTTTTATTGAAAGTCCTTTATTAATACCATTCTGTATACATCATGTGCTTGTAAAGAAAATGGGTTTGTTAGTTATAGACCTACACTGGTGAGCAAAAGTTTGGAATAATGTACAGATTTTGCTGTTTCGGAAGGAAATTGGTATTTAATTCACCAAAGTTCCATTCAACTGATCACAAAGTATAGTCAGGACATTACTGATGTAAAAAACAGCACCATCACTATTTGAAAAGTCATTTCTGATCAAATCTAGACAGCAGCGTCACTCCAACACCTTATCCTTGAGTAATCATGCTAAATTGATCATTTGTTACTAGAAAATCACTTGCCATTATATCAAACACAGTTGAAAGATATTTGGTTCATTAAATGAAGCTGAACATTGTCTTTGTGTTTGTTTTTGAGTTGCCACAGTATGTAATAGACTGACATGTCTTAAGGTCAATATTAGGTCAAAAATTGCAAAAAAAGAAACAGCTTTCTCTAGAAACTCATCAGTCAATCATTGTTTTGAGAAATGAAGGATATACAATGCTTGAAATTGACAAAAAACTGAAGATTTCATACAAATGTGTACACTACAGTCTTCAAAGACAAAGAACAACTGTCTCTAACAAGGACAGAAAGAGATGTGGAAGACCAGATGTACAAGTAAACAAGAGGATAAGTACATCAGAGTCTCTAGTTTGAGAAATAGACGCCTCACATGTCCTTAGCTGACAGCTTCATTCAGGGCCGGCACAAGTCTTTATGGGGCCCTAAGCAGAATTTGATTTGGGGGCCCCTCGGTGCCGCCAATATGATTGACTATTGTCAGTGCTTGATTACTCACACACTATAAATCTAACACACCCCTTATCATTTTTATCAGTTGTAGCTGTGTTGCTTACATCATACCAATGTCTGCCTGGCATGATTTTACCCTTCTACGGTTTTTAATTGTAACAGTAACTCACCTATATTTACCCAATCTTGTTGTTCCTCTGTTACCAGTTTTGTGGACTTCCTAGATAACAGTTTGCGGCAGAAGCAGTAGACTGAATCATTTCTTTTTGAATAAGTGAGCAGCTCCACTTGATTCTGTTGGTGTAGTGGTACTGGAATCTTCAGCCATCAGGTTTTTCAAGGAATGTGAAGTTCTCCTTTATAGGCAGTGGCCCTTCGCTTACCAGATCAGTCCTTTCTGAGTCGGACAGGATAGATGACCACTCAGCTGGGTCAACTGGAGGAGCTGCTGATCCATGGTGTAGGCTGGAAGTTGCTAAGTGAGTAGATGTGACATCGATCCCATTGACCAGAAGTAGAAGGACCTATTACATTAATAATTATAATTAGAAATATTAATCTCAGGATATTATACAGTAAACTGAGCAAATACAAAGGCTGCTGTGCTATTAACTTGCCACATCCGCTGAGGTTGAAACAGACATGGAAGGAACAGTAGGATCAGTGGATGCAGGTGCTGGGAAGTCCTCCTCGCCTGCAGAGGATGGACCTGATGAAATAAAAATAATAATAATAATAATAAAAGCTAGCCATGTTAGATATCATATTAGAAGGTAATGCAACTGTCTGTCAAAAACAAAAAAAGATCTCACAAAAAGGCATGGTTGACAGAAAGTACATAGTTGACAGAACAGAATGTTATTTTAACAACATAACTTCTTATACACAGCAGCAAGCCATCTGTTAACCTAAAAAACAACTCTTAATCTATAACTAGCTAACTGAGACATAATAATATGGGAATATAATAAGACCTCAAAGTGGTAGGCTAATGTAAATAATATTAAGTTGTTATCAGTACCAAGTTTATGGAACAGAAGCTTATTTGTATTACAAAAATATATACCCAGGAAAGTTATTTTTACACAGAAGACACAAACTTTAATCTAAAACTAGCTAAGTAATATGTTGTATTATAGTATATTAAAATGTCAAGTTTATTTACAGATGTTTAATCAAACTTGTTCATGTAAAACAAGAAGATATGCTACCTAGGCTATGTTAACTAACTAGCCAGCTAACGTTAGCTCACAACATAGCCTAGCTACTTAACTTGCTGTTTTTTCTCTTCTTTGTTTTCTTCTTTTTCTTTGCACCAGAAAAAGGTGTGACAGTACTGTTTTGCTGCAATTCTGCTTCCTCTTCAGTCAACTGTCTGACTGTGCTTGCATCCTGGAGCCCGTTAACACAATATTGCATTAACTATCGCATTCAAATCTGTAATTTAATTTGCTCTTGGGGGCCCCCTGGTGGCCACGGGGGCCCTAAGCAGCCACTTAGTTCACTAATACCTTGGGCCGGCTCTGGCTTCATTGAATTCTACCCACTATACACCAGTTTCATGTACAACAGTAAAGAGAAGACTCAGGGGTGCAGCCTTATGGGAAGAATTGCAAAGAAAAAGACACTTTTGTAAAGGTGTATAGTGGGCAAAGGAACAGACATTGGGCAACAGATAAATGGAAAAGAGTGTTATGGATCTTTTGTGGGATCAGCTAGAATGTAATATGAGTGAGAAGTGCCCGACAAGACAGTCACATCTATGGCAAGTGCTACAGGAAGTGTGGGGTGAAATATCAACTGAGTATCTGGACAAACTGACAGCTAGAATGTCAAGAATCTGCAAAGCTGTCATTGCTGCATGTGGAGGATTTTTTTATGAGAAATCTTTGAAGTAGTTTAAGAAGTTCTGAACATTTTTATCAAATTGTAATTGCAATTGTTCACGTTATTAATGACCTGAATATACATTGTGATCAGTCGATCAATATCGTTCCATAAGAGCAAAATCTGTACATTATTCCAAACTTTTGGCTGGCAGTGTACATTTCAGGAGTGATGAAATCAAGCACAACAATAGTGCAATAATAATAATCCACACAGATAGCCAAATCCAACACTTATGCTACTAAATATTTTTGGGGGTGCTAATTACTATTTCTCTACATTGAGATTATTTACCCAAGGAAATAAGATATTCAGTTTACCTAATAATTAAGATTTACTTATTAATAAACAGTAAAATATTTCTTAAATTAGAAGCAGTACATTTCCTTTGATAAAATTGCACATCATGTCCTCTCATAATTTAATTAATAACTACCACATACACGTGCATGGCTTATCCACGATGAGAGACCAGAGACTATTTAGCAGAGATGGATGTAGAAAGGAAGTCCCGCTTTTAGCATAATATGATATGAAGAAGTACAATTTATGATACCAGTTATGTAAGATTTTACTGCTGATTTAAAAAAATTTCTTTGATCATAATCTTGACCAACCATTTTAGAGATTTTGGTGCTCCCCAATTCAATCATTTATATAGCGCTTTTTTAACTTTAGAGGTTACCAAGGTGCTTTACACTGTGTCCCATTCACACACACACTCATACACCAATGCAAGGCGCTAGCCTGCCATTGGGAGCAACTTCAGTGTCTTGCCCAAGGACACTTCGGTATGTGGGCTAGGATTCGAACCACCAACCCTGCGATTGGCAGAATACTCACTCTACAACCTGAGCCACAGCCACCCATAGTATATAGGAGCTGCACTGGCATGATTGGAAAAAGCCTCCCAGGAGCATTCCAAAAATGGCCGACAGTGGACTGACTTGCTAGAAAGAATTTGGACATCCAGCAGAATTGACAGAACATTTTCATTTGGACACAGAATTTAAGATAAGACATATTTGTTTTTTCTTCTTATTATTATTATTATTAACTTTTTGTTTTTTGATATTATACTTGGCGAGTTTTAAGGAATTGCCATTTTATGCGAGTTTTATATATATATATTTTTTTAATGGCAAGGCTTTACAAGTTAATATAAGATCTAGCTGCCAGCTGAGGAATGTTTTTTAAGAGCTGAATGAAATCAGTCATAGCAGAGCGTGTATAGACCCTTATAGTGCCGACGTCACAATTACGTCACAGCGTTAGCTGGAGGCAAAACAAAGGGAAAACTGGAGGCGGCCATTTCAAACCAACACAGAGTCGGCTACATAAGGAGCTTAAAATGTCATCTTGTTGTGTTGTTGGGTGTCAGAATCGATGGAGTACAGGCTCTAGTTTAAAATTTATCGAATAGCTGCTGCCACTGCCAGACAAAAAAACGACAACAGCTGTGTGTTAAATGCAATAAAACGAGTCGACTGGACAGAAACGATAATGAAAAATGCTCACGTTTGAGCGCACACTTCATATCAGGTAAGGGAATCTACATGGTTTGTGTACAAAAGCCCATTCAAATACATTGCCATTGGACGCATACCTGGTGCAATGGATCGTAGGTAAGGTTAAATAAACTATTGTCTTTTTATGGATTTTGGTTTTGTTACGTGTCTAAAGATTTATCATGCATGCCCACCTAATCAGAAATTGGGGAACAATGTAAGTGATTTCTCATGTAACGCTAAAACTTTTAGCGCAAACATTGTTAGTCGCACAGTTAGCTAACTGCTAGCTAACGACCAGAGACTAAACAGTGGAAACCGTATGTGTCATCTCACTTTCTGTAGTTGCCATATGTGCAATTGTAGAAAGGGAGAGGGAACAGTGAGAAGGTGCAGCCAACCAAAAGGATAGCTAGCTAGGTTGACATTATCTTCAATTACATTTTATTAATTTGTTGGAAAGGCTTATATGGATGAAGACAGCCCGGACTTCATCCCCTCTGTGTTTTCTTATAATCAGCAGAGTGACAGGTGGAGAGGTAGGTGAAATTAGGTTTTCTAAATGAGGCTAAGTGAGTGCTACCATAGGCTGCAATTCGTGAGTGCAGCCTTCTTCACTGAAATCTCTATGTTTTGTCTCGTTATGTCCTTCTTTTCTAAGGCGGAAAAGGGAAAGCCTGACAGTGGAGCAAGAGGCTCCTCACCATGGTAAGAACATTCAAATTATGTTTTATGCACAATGTACAATGTATTTGTCTTACAGAATTATCAAACTGCTTTGTCACTTGTCTTTGACATGTCTTATCTTTCACAAATGTCTTCCAGCTGATGATGATCCAATGACACCAGTGGAAGAAGCTGAGGCAATGGTCCCTCAAGCAACATACAACAGTCTCAGTGAGAAGTTTGACCAACTCAGCAATGAATATGTCAACTTGAGAAAATACGTTTACCAACTCAAAGAGGAGAATGAAAGACTGAAAGAGGAGCTTCAGAAATCATGCTTCTCATTCTCCACAGTCAAAAACAAGGCTGCACACTTTCTGTTTCTCAGTGGGCTAACTTCAGTCATCTTCAGCTGGTTAATGTAAAAAATAAAAGGCAGTGTGCAAAGTGAACTGAAACTCTCATGCTGGAAGATCATTAGTTGTCCTTATGAAACTGAGATTGGGGCTCAGTAACAGAGATATAGCATATAGGTTCAAAGTTTCTGAAAGAACAGTGACAAACATTCTAAGATCCTGGTTGCCGGTAATGGCAAACATATTGAAATATATTATTAAATGGCCAAGTAATGGTGCTGTCCTTAAAATATGCCCAAAAGTTTCAGGCGACATTTCAAGACATCCAGGTGTATAATTGACTGTACAGATTTATTCATAGAGAGACCTACTTACTTGACTCCTAGAACTCAAACCTGATACGGCTACAAACATAACAACACCGTTAAGTACCTGGTGGGAATAACACCTGCAGGGGCAGTTTCATTTCTGTCCACAGGCTGGGGTAGGAGAGTGTTAGATAATAAAATATCACTTGAATCAGGACTTTGCACCTGTTAGAGCCAAAAGATGAAATCTTAGCAGACAGGCGATTTTTGATCAGGGATGAACTTGCTGCTTATCGTTCCACTTTGCATAGGCCTATACCGTTTCACTAAAGGTAAGAGTCAGTTACCTGCTTGTGAAGTAGACTCATCCAGACAAATGTCTCATGTGAGAATACACGTAGAGAGAGTTATAGGCAGATGGAAGAGTTTCAAAATTTTAATTCAGTTATTCCAATTTCCCAAGTTAGCATCTTGGATTACATGGTGATTGTGTGTGGTGCTCTTACCAATTTATGTAAATCTGTGGAGCCCAGAAAAGAAAGAGTATGTCGTGTATGAAATAATGTCTATCTGTGTGTAAAACAATGAACTGAAAATGAATATGCTTGTCACTTTGAGAATTGTGATTAATTGTGAATCATCTGTGATTGATTGTGACTACAATTTTGAAGAACCTGTTAAGAAAGAATAATCAAATACAGAAAGTTCAAAAATTAATTTGCAGTGTCTGGAATTATTATTTCTAGAAAATATTCACATCTTTAAAATTGTACTTTAATGCCATTCTAAATTTACATCATTTACAGGAGGCATAAACTTTAAAATAACTCTTTGGCCATTACATACATCTTCAGATAATACCTTAGCCATCACACTGAATGTTTAAATTTATTTGTATTTTGGCCCAGTTCACTCATGTAACTGTACAAATACGTGACCATTCAGAACATAGTTATAGGCATCTAAAGATTTATACACCCTCGGTTTCTCTATCAGGTAGGTGTAGATGTCAGGCCACTCAACCGGAGGTAACCCTGTCAGATCGTCCATCCATTGAAGGAGCATGTACGGTCGGTCAAGCTGGTTCCGTCTGTTAAAGTTAACTTATTCAAATAACAATCGTGGTCACAGAGAGTGAGTGACCTTACATATTCAGATAAAATCGTATTTTCCCCAGTCATTGTTAAAAAACAAGCTAACAAAACTTGCTATCTAGCATTAGTGGTCAAGGGAATCATTCTGCCTCCACCTAAGCTCCGCCCACAAAAAAAACGTCACAATGTTTAGTTTAGTTTAGTTTATTTGTTTATTTGATCAGGGACAATGCACAAAAAAACATTAGTCTAAAAAAGAAGAGATGTCATGTGCCAGGTTATAGCAAAAAATGCTAATTTCCACCTGCTGTCCCTGGACAGGTTGATGTTATACTTACAAAAGTTATAATAAAATAATATACAGAATAATACATGAAAATCACTCACATCATAAAAAACACTCTCTACTTCAGGAAACTATCACTCGCTCATTTACAGTTTACATCATTCATATCACAGTCATTCAGTGCGTACAGATTTGCTTTGATAATAACCACTGTTTGATCAGGCGTGTAAAAGTACTAAAGTTTGTACATTAAATAATATCGTTTGGAAGAGTGTTCCAAAGGCTCGCTGCATTATAAGAGAACGATTGTTGACCGTATGTGGTTCTACATCTCGGAACGCTGCACTCTCCTCTGACTGTCGACCGTGTGGCTCTTGAAATTCTCTCCGAATTTAGTGTGACAAATTTTCTCAAAGGGGGAGCAGCGATGTTATGGATAATTTTAAATAAAGCAGAAATTTTATTATATTTAATGAGGTTTTCAAAACTCAAAATTTTATATTTACTTTGTACTTTACAATGATGGTACTGGCAAGCCTTTTTATCATGAATTTTCATAGCCCTTTTATATAATGATTCAAGTAATTTTAACGATGTTTTACACGCCTGAGACCAACTAGACATGCAAAACAGTAGATGTGGAACAATCATAGCGTTGAGATATATATTTGAGGCTTCCGTAATTAATGAGTTTCTAATATGTTTATAGTTCATCAAATTAAATTTCAATTTATTACCAATTTTTTTAATATGACTTTTAAAACCGAGATTCGAATCAATTACTAGACCTAAATATTTTGTTTCATTTACATTTTTTATTTTTTGTCCATTTACTTGAATTTCTTGAGTTTGTTGTAGTTTACGTTTATTTGAGAAAAACATTGAGACCGTTTTATCAACGTTTAAGGTCAAACAAGACATCTGCAACCATTCTGCAACTTTTTGCATCTCTTTTGATAATTTGTCAGTAACCTCCAGCTCGTTTTCCCCAAAAGTGAAGATCACCGTATCATCAGCGTACATGATTACGTCAACGTCCGAACACACTCTAGGGAGGTCATTTATATAGATGCTAAAAAGCAAGGGTCCCAAAATAGACCCTTGCGGCACTCCCATCGAGGTAGCTCTAAACACCGATTTGATGTTATTAATTTGTACACACTGGTGTCGGTCGCTCAAATAAGATCTTATCCAATTTTGAGTGTGCTCAGAGAGACTATATTAATTTAGTTTACTGTAGAGTATCTGATGATTGACAGTATCAAAAGCTTTACGCAGATCAAGGAAGACTGCTCCCACCACCCTTCCCTGATCCACATATGCCCTGATTATTTCCAAGAAGTAGCAACAGGCAAAGTCTGTTGAATATTTACGTCTAAAACCAAATTGCATTGGATTTAAAAGAGATTGTGAGTCAAAATGGGTGGTAAGTTGCTCCGCCACCGTCTTTTCGAGCACTTTTGACGCAGCTGGAAGGATGCTTATTGGACGATAATTATTCATGTCTTGTTTGTTTCCAGACTTAAATATAGGGGTGACAATCGCAGGTTTTAGGGCTGCTGGAAAAATACCCTCACTAATTGATTGATTGATCATTGTTGTCAACGGATCAGAAAAAATGTCCTTATATTGTTTCAAATAAGAAGTATCAAGTCCATAAATATCCTTTGCTTTGCTGCTATTTAGCACAGTAATTATGTTTTCAACTTTAGTTTTAGTTATTAAGCTAAGATTAAAATCAGATTTGTCACTGATTATGAAAGGGGGATGAGCAGTTTGAAAATTCAGAGCCAGTTTTTGGACACTGTTTAAAAAATATTCATTAAAATTTGTTGCTATTGCAAAAGAATCATCAATAATTTTTCCATTAATATTGAGACAAATATTTTCACTTTTTGATGTTTCTTTTCCAATCAATTTATCAATAGTTTTCCATATTATTCTACTATTACCTTGTGCATTTCTTATGATTTCAAGAAAAAAACTGGCTTTGGCCTTTCTAAGCTCAGCTGTAACTTTATTTCTTTGACTTCTAAAGGCAAGTCGATCCGTTGTTAATACTGATTTTAGAAATGATTTTAGCGCCACATCTCGCTTTTTCATCATATCCCAAATAATTTTGTTGAACCATGGCAAATATCATTTTGTATGTTTCTTTCTTTGCTTATTTTTTGTATATTTGGTTAAGATGTCATTTACGGCTAACATAAGATCATGACAGCCCTGTTCACAAGATTTTTTCTCCAAGATGTCTGCCCACTTTGTTTGTTTTAAATCTTTTTCAACCAGTTGTAAACCTTTCTTTGGAATGAATGTGATACACATTTTACTATTCATTGAATTTTCGTTCTTGCACCTTATTTTTATCAATTTTCTAGCTACTAGGGTTAAATTGTGGTCAGACATGCCTGTGATTAAATTATAGGTTTTAATTATTCTCTCGGGTTTATTTGTCAATATTAAATCTATTAAGGTTTGAGAAGATCTTGTTATACGAGTTGGTTTACTTAATAGTTGTGTCATTTGAAAAGGTTTTGTTATTTCTTTAAGTTTGTTTCTACATAATTTCTCAGACCAATTCAAATTAAAATCACCTAAAAGAATTACTTCTTTTCCATCACATTGTTTAAGTAGGTTACCAAGAGAAATAAAGAAATCATTAGTAGCTTTGGGAGGTTGATAAATTGCTAATACACAGAAAGCCATTTGAGGAGATAGAGTAATAGTAGTCCCCACGCACTCCAAGTTATAATCACTGATGTCCATTTGTTTACTTTGGATGTGATCTTTTACGTAAATCAGCACACCGCCGCCTTTACCCTTGTTTCTGTCACGTCTATACAAGGTGTATCCCGACACTTTCACTATAGAAGAGGGAATAGTAGGAGTTAACCAGGTTTCCTTTAAGCAAAGATAGTCAAGATTTGAGTCCGTTAACAAATGTTTGATCTGCTCAGTCTTTGAAACAATGCTGCGGATGTTTAAATGTCCTCCGAAGATGCCCTTTGGCTTTATTTTCGGGTTCCAAAGCATGCTCGTGTGATTCACAGTCTGAAACAGTTTCATTTGCTGCTGTTTAAGTGAGGCAGTAATTGCTGGCTTAGCGTGGATCACTGATGTTAATATTTTCTCAGAAATGAGCATAGGAGCGTAGTTTATCAGGGGGTTACCTTGTTTTCCCACACTGGAGCCTTGGATATGGGTCAGCGGCGCTTCCACCACATGAATGGGAACAACTGATTGTAGAGCGTCCACACGATCTTGATAATCCAGAGGCCCAGGGTTTAAATGAATATCCCCACATAGAAGCACAAACGTGCAGAGAAAGACAGAATATCCTCGAGTCCGACTTGCCGGTACCGTCCCTCTGAAGCAGCGCCGCTCACGCAGCGCACTACGAGTACATGCTCACCCGTCTTTTAAAACGTTTGAGTAAATGGTGTATTGGCACCATGAAGCAAGTGGCATTGGCACGACTATGTTTGCGAACGCCGTAGCCTGCAACAAAGTATGGCGTTCGCATTCACAAGATCCCCACAGTTGTATCAGTAGGAGAAACAACACATACAGTGTTACCCAGAGCTGTAATGAGTTCTCTGTTTTAGTGTGTTTAATGCGTGAGTTCAAAGATGCAGGAATTCCATTTGCAAAAAAATCATCTGGCGGTCTCCCAGTTTGTTTTAGGAAAGGTGCAGCAGTACCTGTCAAGCGACTGCCTTCCTCCGCCATTTTTTTCGGTTTACTAACTGAAAAGGGGTCTATAAGGCTGGGTGAGGCATAGCCTTCACCTGGCCAGTAAACTCTCTCAGTTCCCCCACTTCATATAGCCTACAAACTTAAATTACTAGTGCGAAAGGAATGCTGACTCTGGATCAGTGGTTGTCACAAAAGTCATCACAAAACTTGTCACTGCATGGGTTGCAGGGGTAGAAAGAGTACTGAAAAATCACACTCAAGAAGAAGTACTGTTACTTCCCAAAAAATGTAGTGTGAGTAAAAGTAGCTGCCCTAAAAACTACTCAAGTAAGAGTAAAAGAGTAGCTCATTTAAAAGTACTCATGAGTACTGAATATTGAGTACCTAGTTGCAAAACTTATTCCCCGTTATAATGAACACTGTATGCCAACTTTTAAAATACATCACTTTTCTATGATAAACACCACATTAATCTGATTCCAAAAAATAAAAGGGAGACACGATAACAGAAATTAAAGATTAAAAAGTTATTTTGAATACACTGTATGAAACAATTACATTAAAATCAGTTCATGTGTAGGGTCTAAATTTCCTTCAATGCCGACAGAGTGTTATTGATGTGCATAAAACATGTTCAAAGAATGCAAGGAATGGAAAAAATGCTAAATAAGCAGGATCACTTGGCATGTCATGTCCTGCACAATAGAGGAGGTAGAGCAGGCATGGGAAAAGATGTTTGGTACGGGGACTACATCACGCTCATAAAGGAATAATTCACCCAAATATATAAATTCTCTCATAATTTACTCACCCTCATGCCATCCTGGATGTGCATGTCTTTCTTTATTCTGCAGAGCACAAATTAAGATTTTTAGAAGAATATCTCAGCTCTTTTGTTCCACACAATGAAAGTGAATCTGTGATAAAATATCGAAGCTCCACAAATCACATAAATCAGCATAAAAGTAGTCTAATCCACGTGCCTCCAGTGGTTTAATCCATGTCTTCAGAAGGAATATGATAGATGTAGCGAGAAACAGAACAATATTTAATTCAGTTTTTACTATTAATTCTCCTCCCTGCTCAGTCAATCTCCACTTTAACTTTAATTTTCTACTTGTGTTTTTGGTGATTCACATACTTCATGGTTTGTCCAGCTGCAAACTGTGCTTGAGGCATTTTCCACAGTTGGCACCAGATCTGCAGCTGCCGTTCAAGTTTTTTATGTTTGATTTGACTGGAGTCACAGACTCTCCCTAGACAATCAGGTTGATAAATAAAAATAAAATCAGGACAGTGAAGTAGCGAACACAGACAGTGGGAAAATAGCGCATTAACAGTTACAGCATATAAAATGTACTCAAGTAAAAGTATAAAAATTTTAAACTACTTAAAAGTTAAATTCTTGGGAAAAAGTCATTAATTACAGTAATGTGAGTATTTGTAATTCATTACTTTACACCCCTGGTGGGTTGTCTTTATTTCTGAAAGAATTTAACATCTAAAAAAATATACAATATAACGTAGTGGAATTGTTACATTAATACATATTTATTAGATTATACTTGCATTGAAACGAGCGTATCCACATTTGTAACATTCCATTCCTTGCATCCAATCCCATTGAACCAAATTCTAAACGATCCAGCATAGAGATGACTGAAAATATTTTCATCATCGTTCCTTGAGCTTGTGAAGAAGACTCTCTCCACTATATTTTACTACAATTTCTAAAACTTTAAATCAACTGCATGACATAAGCCTATACTGTAGGTGCGGGACCACATTTAATGGCGTGTGCAGGTCCAAACGGTTCCGGACTGCTTACTACATATTAATTAGCTGTTATGCCGATAATATAAATCATGCATATTTGCATGCTGTAGCCTAATATTGAGTTGCTAAAATAATTATTAATATGAGTAGCCTACTGGCATCTGTGTAAACAACAATAATAACCATTTATTAATCTGTAAGGTTTTGTATGGAGTGTGAACATTTACAGTTGGTAGTAGATTGCCTTTAATAAAATATTTTTTCTTGAATGCAGGGGTTAAATTGAGATTTTCGAGTTGGGGAACCTTAAAATCTTGTGATTGCTGTTATAACATCCATTCAATAAAAATAAATAGGGATGTCTAAATATGTATATTCATAGGCCTGAATGATATTTCAAAGAATATATAACCCATTTTATAAAAATGAGATGACAGCTGGAACAAGTTTATCTTCTTCTTGCCTGAGGTAAGGTGTCATCTTGCCTTTGAACATGCAAAACTATTTTACCATTTAAAAGTGGGCCAAATGCACATTCTTAAGGGTAAAGCTTTGAAAAAACTAAGCAAAATTGCTACTGCATATTGATATCATAAATGTGTGAGCAGTTGATTTCATACAGTGTTTTCCAATTGCTGTGAATTAGAGATCAAACCACTGAAGAATAGAAGCACAATGCACATCTGTATGTGGGGGCGAGTGGTCTCGCACCGTTCTTGAATAGCAGTCTCTACTCGCATGCAGAACTGACTAAAGAGAGGCATAATGAACTTAAAAAGCTTCTGAGCAAGTACACTTGTGAAATGGAGCCAGAATGTGTGAAATGTGTCAAATAAATAGTGTAAGAGCATAAACAAACAATAGTGCCAACCTTGCAAGCCAATTTAAGCCCTCACTGAATGTATGGCTCCAGATGGCAATAACTGTATTTAAATTTTACTCTTATTATTATGTTTATCATTATTATTTTTATAAGCTCATTATTAGAACTCATAAATGTTTTAAGGAGGGGGGTCTTGGCCTGCAGTTTGATCACCCTGCGCCTATGAAATCAGATACGATAATGTGATAAAGTAACATTAAATGTATTGTTTGTAATGAATGTAATAATGTGACCAAGCTTTACGTTATCACACGGTGCACATTTTGAACGGAGTACTTCTGATGCTGCAGGTTTTGCCGCCTTTTGGAATTCAAATCAAGCAAGCCAGAAATATTGACTTTCTGTAGTGGGTAAGTAGAAAAGCACATTTCTGTTTAGATACTTAAGACATAACTATTTTCATGCATGTTTATCGTGTTATGGATTTCTGAATCTGAAAATATTCCATGTATTCTACTCATGTTGGTCCTACTGTTAAAAAATGATGGAAAGTTGCCAGCATCTCACTGAGGCTCAGGTTTGTGTTTCATATCAACAATGACGGAATCATTGTTCTGACACTGTTGGACTGGGATACAAGGATGGACTTCTAGTCATTGTGGAATTTGGGATTAAACTGTGCAGCGCATCCACCTGCCGCAGCATGAGAGCAGAATGGGACAACCAGCTCTGACGCCCTGATGCACAGTGATAAACGAGTTGCGCCGCCCATTTGAATTCAACACATAATTAGCTGATATAAACGAAGATTTGGCTCTGACAGCGTACTGCCCAGTAACAGATTTTCAGCCAGGCACCTTCCAGTGGCCCAAACAGGGCATTAAGTATTTGGGCATTATATTCCCAGCTAATTATTGTGAATTAGTTAAGTGTTAATTTTGACCCTTTAATAAAAAGTATTTTGAGTGATGTGAGTAGGTGGGCTTCATTACATATATGGTATTGTCATATTGAAATGTATTCCAAAATTCAACTACCTGCTACAATCTCTCCCTGTAGATGTCCCCATCTCTTATTTCAAGCAATTTGATAGCATAGTTAAGTCTTATATTTGGAATGGTAAACATCCCAGATTACATTACAACAAGTTACATAGGCCGATTGACAAAGTTGGGCTTGGCCTACCCAAGATTTTGTTTTCTTATTATGCATTTGGTCTCAGACATCCGGCTCATTGGTCGCTTCCAACTGCTGTGTGAAGTTGTGTGAACAGCCCGTAACTCACCCAATAGCCTACTTGAAAAACTGACCCAAATCTGGCCCAAAACCTGTAGGTTTGTCGGATACCCTCAGACTCAGATCGGGTTGAAGACCTCTAAACACATGCAAAATAACCAAATAGTGATTTTGGTATTTGAATACCATGCACATCCCTATTAATAATGCATACTTTTGGATCGGTTCATAATTAAAAAATACATACAGTATAACTGGCCATGTAAGACATTGCTCCACAGTTTTCTTCCATCAATTTGAAAAATCCAACCAAAATTAGCAAGTGCCCTGTAGCATATAAAAGTTAAAATAGTCACGTGACACGTCATGGGGTGCCTCCAACGTTTACAGGCCCATGGGCCTCTCAGTTCATAAACTGTCCTTGGTTATATTGCTGGGTTTCCCGAAGCACTAAGTAGAACGTTAGTAGCGCTTTAGTACTTAATCTCTAAGGCGCGTTTCCCAAAAGCATCACTATCTACGTAGTTTGTAAAAATGTTTGTAAATTAACAAGACCAGCTTTGAACCTATCTTAAGTCAAATAAGTGCAACTTTAAAGTATCTTTCTTTCATCTTTCACTATGTATCAATGTCAATGGGAATTTTAATAAATTGTGTTAATATATTTTGATTATTAGAAAGCAATTGTAAACTATTTCAGTGTTGAAAAAATTGCTATTAAATCAATAGGCAATCTCTACAGTCTGCACATGTGACGTGATAGGTCTAAGTTTACATGACACATAATGCAGAATAATGTTATATTAGCCTTCATTGATTAGCATAAATGTAATGGCAATAGAAAGGATATGTACTTATTAAACAGAATATATAAAAAGATATACATGATTTATGTGACCCTGCAATATAAAATGTAAATAAATAGGCCTAAATAAATAATTAAAATATGGTTAATAAAGGAGATTCTTCTCCTCCTCATCTTCCTTCCTCCAATGGCTGGTTCAAATCCGCTGGCCTTTTTACAAGGCAGTAACAAATTGCATGTTGCATTACAGCAGTTTAAAGGCTATAAGTACACAGTGCCTTGAACTCTAACCAGATGATTTGTTAATATTTAGACAGGTCTAGGAGTAATTCAAGTTTCCAGCCAAAAACCTTTAGGCTTATGATTCACAGTGTGTGCATTCACTTTACATGTATTTATTGAGACACTTTTATTAATCTCTATGATTGAGCATCAATACTTCTGAAACTCCATCTTACTAAAGCCATAATTATTTCTTTAATTAAATTCTATAATAGTTAATACATTTCGGCGCCTCTACAAGGTTACAAACAACTTCCATGTTTGTTAGTATTTCCATATTATTTTCAAGTTGAAAAGACATGGACATACTGGCCAAAGTGATCAGCACCATTGAACTGTAGCTCCCGTAACAAAGCACTTAAGTTCTACTTTATAACAATCGATCTACATGCTGGTTTGGGAAACAGGCATTAATCCATTGTAAAATAATGAACAACGTCAGTTAAGATGATTGTTAAACCCAGGCAATCTTTGATGACAGTACAAAAAGGGTAAAAAGAGAGAAAGATTTCAGAGATTTTGAAAAGTCAGTTTCTACAGGAGATTGAGAATTTAGATTATCACTCAAAACACTCAAATTAGAAAATAGGGAAACTTTATTTAAGACTTTTGAGCACATAGCACAGAGAATGGGGTTTGAACTGAAGAAGGAATTAAGTGGTTGACAATGGCCTTACATCCTAAGTAAGAGTGAATTTAGTTTGCACAGAAATACCTAATTAAGTGCAATAATGCAATATTAATAATTCAAGCTAACACTTATACCAACATATTGTTTTCTTTGTTTGAAAAGGACAGTATAGTTAATGTGTTAAATGAGTTATGCGTCAAAATAAAGTTGTTGATTTTCTTTTAAAATTAAACATCATCACCCTTACAAAAAATGTTTCACGATTTTACAGTAACATTAGATTAACATGTGCCACAATGCCATGCCCATCTCGGGACTCGAGACTGAAGCCAGTGCTGAAGTGGTCTCATATGCATTGACCCGAGCAGCGTGACCACGGCCGAGGATGCCATATGCCAAATTCAAATTTGGCAATTTTCACCACTTTTCTAATCTGTTTGGACCCTGGTAATTGCTGCTTGTGCCTATATTTTAAAATACTGTTTTGTATCATACTCAAAGACACAACCATTTGAAAAATAGCTAGGCATATTGTAAATACTCCTGAAGTATGGTTGTAAAGACACCTGAACAATGGTTGTAGTAAAGAAGTCTAATATTTAGTTTCAGTTTTACTTAGATCGATTTAATAACTATCTAGTAATATCAACATCAATGAATATGCCTTTTTAATTAAACAATGTACTGTTTAGAAGAAGACTCGAGTGACTTGAGGGGCAGAGCCCTGGGAGGCTCGAGAGACTTGATTGGCGGAGCCCTGGGAGGCTCGAGAGGCGGAGTTCTAAAAGGCTCGAGAAGCTTGAGAGGCAGAGCCCTGGGAGGCTCAGGAAGCTCGAGAGGCGGAGCCCTGGAAGGCTCGAGAGGCTTGAGAGGCAGAGCCCTGAAAGGCTCGAGAGGCTTGAGAGGCGGAGCCCTGGAAGGCTCGAGAGGCTTGAGAGGCGGAGCCCTGGAAAGCTTGAAAGGCAGAGCTCTGGAAAGCTCAGAAGGCGTAGCTCTGGAAAGATCGGGAGGCGGAGCTCTAGGAAGCTCGGAAGGCGGAGCTCTGGAAAGCTCGGAAGGCGGAGCTCTGGAAAGCTCGGAAGGCAGAGCTCTGGAAAGCTCGGAAGGCGGAGCTCTGGAAAGCTCGGGAGGCTCGGAAGGAGCTGACTCCTGGACGGGCACGACCACTGGCGCTGGCTTTTGGACGGTCATGGCTACTGGCGCTGGCTCTTGGACGGTCATGGCTACTGGCACTGGGACGGACAAGACCACAGGCGCTGACTCAGGGACTGTCGAGGCTACAGGCCCTGGCTCACTGACGTCGAAGGCTACAGGCGCTGGCTCACTGACGTCGGAGGCTACAGGCGCTGGTTCACTGACGTCGGAGGCTACTGGCGCTGGCTCACTGACGTCGGAGGCTACTGGCGCTGGCTCACTGACATCGGAGGCTACTGGCTCGCTGGCCGTGGCAGGCGTGGGCTCTGGCTCGCTGGCCGTGGCAGGCGTGGGCTCTGGCTCGCTGACCGTGGCAGGCGTGGGCTCTGGCTCGCTGGCCGTGGCAGGCGGAGACTGGGGAGCAGAAGCCTTTCCTCTTCTCCTCCTCCGCCGGGCGGACGAAGCTGGCAACGCTGGCTAGTTGGCCGTGGCAGGCACGGAAAGCCCAGAGGCGGAAACCGGGATTGAGAGAGGTGGTTCCCCGGCGGCGAGTTCTCCCAAGACTAAACTCACATATTCCCTCCACGTGAGGTCTCCGGAGTTCTGCAATTCCCTCAGCTGGTATGTTGGTAGCCCGAGCTGGTAGATGGTCTTTAGGGAAGCCGGTGTGGGGGGCAACAGCGGAAAAGAAGTGGGAGAACTCGCGGATGGTCAACTCCGCCTGGGGATGGTCAACTCCTTCCATGAGGTAAGCTGCTAGATCCATTTGTGGTTCTTTCGTTCTGTTATGAACAGAATGCAGTGAAGGCAGACGAGGAGACTGGATCTAAACGCAGGCTTACTTTATTTAACAAAATCAAAACAAACACAAAGGAAAACCCTCAATGGGGAAATAAACACAACACTGAGAATACGGGCAGGGAAAACACACCGGGCTAACAACGTTCAACGAAAGACAAGGACTGAACCAAAAACCAGGATATAAATACACAAGGACAGGATGATTACAAATGATACACAGGTGAGCACAATGAACATAATGGCAGTGATGATGACAGGTGGATACTGGGAAGTGTAATTCTTTTAAACAATAGACTAGTGAGACAGTGGAGCTAAACAAGGGACAAAAGTGAACACTACGGAAAACAAAAGGGACAAAAATGGAAACCAAAGGGGCAACGGTAAAACCAGACAAGGTAACCCTAACAGTCACACAGTATAAATGTCCAGAAATGTAAGTAACATTTTAGAGCAGTGGAGGGAATCATTTTCCGCCATCTTGTCAAAACAACTTGAATTTCAGTGTTCCTCACACAACGCTAACAAATGGCTTCAGAAGACTTGGAACTGGTACTTCTGTAAACTTTTAAAAACATATTTGAGACAATTATAAAATAGAATATATATATATATATATATATATATATATATATATATATATATATATATATGAGGGAGAGATATATATATAGATATACAGTGAGGAAAATAAGTATTTGAACACCCTGCTATTTTGCAAGTTCTCCCACATAGAAATCATGGAGGGTCTGAAATTGTCATCGTAGGTGCATGTCCACTGTGAGAGACATAATCTAAAAAAAAAATCCAGAAATCACAATGTATGATTTTTTAACTATTTATTTGTATGATACAGCTGCAAATAAGTATTTGAACACCTGTCTATCAGTTAGAATTCTGACCCTCAAAGACCTGTTAGTCTGCCTTTAAAATGTCCACCTCCACTCCATTTATTATCCTAAATTAGATGCACCTGTTTGAGGTCGTTAGCTGCATAAAGACACCTGTCCACCCCATACAATCAGTAAGAATCCAACTACTAACATGGCCAAGACCAAAGAGCTGTCCAAAGACACTAGAGACAAAATTGTACACCTCCACAAGGCTGGAAAGGGCTACGGGGAAATTGCCAAGCAGCTTGGTGAAAAAAGGTCCACTGTTGGAGCAATCATTAGAAAATGGAAGAAGCTAAACATGACTGTCAATCTCCCTCGGACTGAGGCTCCATGCAAGATCTCACCTCGTGGGGTCTCAATGATCCTAAGAAAGGTGAGAAATCAGCCCAGAACTACACGGAAGGAGCTGGTCAATGACCTGAAAAGAGCTGGGACCACCGTTTCCAAGGTTACTGTTGGTAATACACTAAGACGTCATGGTTTGAAATCATGCATGGCACGGAAGGTTCCCCTGCTTAAACCAGCACATGTCAAGGCCCGTCTTAAGTTTGCCAATGACCATTTGGATGATCCAGAGGAGTCATGGGAGAAAGTCATGTGGTCAGATGAGACCAAAATAGACCTTTTTGGTCATAATTCCACTAACTGTGTTTGGAGGAAGAAGAATGATGAGTACCATCCCAAGAACACCATCCCTACTGTGAAGCATGGGGTGGAAGCATCATGCTTTGGGGGTGTTTTTCTGCACATGGGACAGGGCGACTGCACTGTAGTAAGGAGAGGATGACCGGGGCCATGTATTGCGAGATTTTGGGGAACAACCTCCTTCCCTCAGTTAGAGCATTGAAGATGGGTCGAGGCTGGGTCTTCCAACATGACAATGACCCGAAGCACACAGCCAGGATAACCAAGGAGTGGCTCTGTAAGAAGCATATCAAGGTTCTGGCGTGGCCTAGCCAGTCTCCAGACCTAAACCCAATAGAGAATCTTTGGAGGGAGCTCAAACTCCGTGTTTCTCAGCGACAGCCCAGAAACCTGACTGATCTAGAGAAGATCTGTGTGGAGGAGTGGGCCAAAATCCCTCCTGCAGTGTGTGCAAACCTGGTGAAAAACTACAGGAAACGTTTGACCTCTGTAATTGCAAACAAAGGCTACTGTACCAAATATTAACATTGATTTTCTCAGGTGTTCAAATACTTATTTGCAGCTGTATCATACAAATAAATAGTTAAAAAATCATACATTGTGATTTCTGGATTTTGTTTTTTAGATTATGTCTCTCACAGTGGACATGCACCTACGATGACAATTTCAGACCCCTCCATGATTTCTATGTGGGAGAACTTGCAAAATAGCAGGGTGTTCAAATACTTATTTTCCTCACTGTATATATATATATATATATATATATATATATATATATATATATATATATAATTATAATTTTTTAATAACCTGTTCTGTGCTTTTTTAATCGTCGACGAGCTCTCCTTCATTCCCATCTCCAACACTTCACCTGCAATTCATCATGCTCTATCTAAGGTAATATATATAATTTTCTTATTCTGATATATAATATATGATCTTACATACATATTTTAAGGTTGCCCTTTTCTAATAAATGTTTTCTCTCTACTCAGAGCAAATAAAATACTTTACTGCAAAACAGACACTCCTTATCTTCTCTGTGCAGCCATCTTCTTTCATCTGGTACATAACTCGACAAATCATTTTCTGCTCTTATTCTCTCCTCTGCCCAACATTTTGTCTGTACAACATATTCAGACATTTCCTAACTACAGTAACATGTTCACTCTGGTCTTAACTGTATATACTAAATCGTATTTCCCTTATTTAATACATACAATAATAATGGCTAAATAAATGTTAAACTCATTGTTTAAATGTGCAACACACTTTACAGATAACATCAGTTCACTCATAGTTTCATTTATCTCTTGTAAACAAAATATAATATTGAAGACATTAAATATGTGTATAAAATAATCAAACAAGGAGGCAGGGTAATTACAGTATATATATATATATATATATATATATATATATATATATATATATATATATATATATTATTTCCTATCTCATGTCTCTAACTGACCCCTATACGTTTGGTAATCAAGCAATTAGAAAAAATATATATATTTTGCAATTTTGGCATTTTTTTATTGTTACAAGAGAAATGTTGAGGAACATTAAGGGGTGGGGGCATAGCTTAAAAATATTATGAGGTGAAGGGAGTAAAAAAAAGGTCCCGGGTCACTAAATACCTGAGGTATGCATTTACGGGTAAATGGGTTCAATAGTATTCGCTTGTGAATGACTTTTGAATCGCTCAAAAGTCTTTGCACAATAATTTCAGCCTTTTTTATTTAGAACATATTAAACCCTATAATGACTTGGTTAAGCTCGCTGCATACAGTAGCTGTGGTTAAGCCGAAGCTCATGGCAACCGTATTTTAGATAAACTGGGGACGACAGAACTGCTTTTTGTGCGCTGAGCTCAAGCGAAGGGTGTTTATTCTTTTCTTTGTTGTAAACGGATGGGAGAAAAATCAAATAATGCGTCTAATAAGCTATTCAGACGAGGTGCAGGAGGAATGTAGCCTGCAATCACTCAGCAGCTTAGTCACACACAACCCAAAGAGTGTGTGCGTGAACATGTCCTCACTTTGTAGCCAGTACGCGTGCCTCTAACAAGTCCATTTTGTGCTAGTATATAAAATGTCTCTGCCAATACTCTGTACGTGCTAAATGCATTGTCAGTCTGGACCACTGCTATAACATGTTTGATAATACATATAAAATAGTGCAGTTGCTCTGTTGATAGTGTTTAGCAGATTTTCAAAAATAAATTGGTGTATATACAATGAATCTTGTCATAGCATAAGATGTTACAAGCTGCATTAAGACTGCAGTGGTTTTGAAATATGTTAGCCAATAGAAAGGAAACCACAGTTAATATGTCAACTGGGTTTGTAAACCTGTTTCCCTGAAAGGAGTGAACGAGAAGCAGCATCACTAATTGACGCTATACTAAAGGAAACTCAGGAGTGTAAATCTCTGAAGCCATCTTGAATCAAGCCACTTCATCAGGATTTTTCACTTAAGAAAAGAGAGAAATCATTAGAGCGGCAAGCATATGCAGCATCTTATTCCCTCCTTTCGGGATAACATGGTTACAGTCGTAGCCAGTATGTTCGCTTTCAAATCGGTCACTTCGACTCTGTGTCAGTAGCTAACGCTATGGGAAAATACACTCACCTAAAGGATTATTAGGAACACCTGTTCAATTTCTCATTAATGCAATTATCTAATCAACCAATCACATGGCAGTTGCTTCAATGCATTTAGGGGTGTGGTCCTGGTCAAGACAATCTCCTGAACTCCAAACTGAATGTCAGAATGGGAAAGAAAGGTGATTTAAGCAATTTTGAGCGTGGCATGGTTGTTGGTGCCAGACGGGCCGGTCTGAGTATTTCACAATCTGCTCAGTTACTGGGATTTTCACGCACAACCATTTCTAGGGTATACAAAGAATGGTATGAAAAGGGAAAAACATCCAGTATGCGGCAGTCCTGTGGGCAAAAATGCGTTGTTGATGCTAGAGGTCAGAGCCGACTGATTCAAGCTGATAGAAGAGCAACTTTGCCTGAAATAACCACTCGTTACAACCGAGGTATGCAGCAAAGCATTTGTGAAGCCACAACACGCACAACCTTGAGGCGGATGGGCTACAACAGCAGAAGACCCCACCGGGTACCACTCATCTCCACTACAAATAGGAAAAAGAGGCTACAATTTGCAAGAGCTCACCAAAATTGGACAGTTGAAGACTGGAAAAATGTTGCCTGGTCTGATGAGTCTCGATTTCTGTTGAGACATTCAGATGGTAGAGTCAGAATTTGGCATAAACAGAATGAGAACATGGATCCATCATGCCTTGTTACCACTGTGCAGGCTGCTGGTGGTGGTGTAATGGTGTGGGGGATGTTTTCTTGGCACACTTTAGGCCCCTTAGTGCCAATTGGGCATCGTTTAAATGTCACGTCCTACCTGAGCATTGTTTCTGACCATGTCCATCCTTTTATGGCCACCGTGTACCCATCCTCTGATGGCTAATTCCAGCAGGATAATGCACCATGTCACAAAGCTCGAATCATTTCAAATTGGTTTCTTGAACATGACAATGAGTTCACTGTACTAAAATGGCCCCCACAGTCACCAGATCTCAACCCAATAGAGCGTCATTGGGATGTGGTGGAACGGGAGCTTCGTGCCCTGGATGTGCATCCCACAAATCTCCATCAACTGCAAGATGCTATCCTATCAATATGGGCCAACATTTCTAAAGAATGCTTTCAGCACCTTGTTGAATCAATGCCACGTAGAATTAAGGCAATTCTGAAGGCGAAAGGGGGTCAAACACAGTATTAGTATGGTGTTCCTAATAATCCTTTAGGTGAGTGTATGTACCATCACGCAGTGCTACTGATTCACATGCATAAGGCCATGTGCACTAGGCAGGGTATTTGAAAGTCATTGACATAGTCTCACCTTCAGATTGAACAATAGGAAGTGAAAGAGTGAAACTCAATAACCATGAATGGTAAGAAAATATAACAAGGACACTAGCCATATACTGGATAGTGTACAGAATTACTATACACACCTCAGTGAGGAAATTAATACAGAACGTCACAGACTGGCAAATGAAATAATGCTGCTAGCCAACAAGGTAGTAGAACATTAAACATTGCTCTTTACTCTGAGAAGAGTCAAGGAGTGGCATGGACATATGGCAATGTTGCTTTGAACTTTCAGAAATCAATTCTCTTTCGCAGCAAGGTTATGGTAAAAGAGAGAAAAATCATCCAAGTTATAAAACCTGGCAAAGGTGTTAGGGGAAGCCCAACCCATTGCCAGACAGATGTCCTGCAAGGACACCCCCTTACCCAAGCCCAGGAGGAGGCCACTCTCCTGGTAGAATGGGCCTTAACTCCCATGGGACATTACAAACCTTATGAATACACTGTAAAAAATATCTGTAATTTTAATGGTAAAAGACTGTAAAAATGCTTTGATTAACGAATATTAACTGTAAAAAACTGTTTTTTATATATATATTTTAAAAGACAATACAGTAGTTTTTACAATAAAATGTTGTCAAAACATTCATTAAAATAAGTTGTAAAAAGTATGATTTTAATGTACAATTAATGGTAAAAAAAAAAAATTACATTACAATTAACAAGAGAGTACATGTAATTTTTACAGTAAATTATTGTAAAATTACAGTAATAAAAATATTGTGCAATAATCTTATTATAATGTTATAACTCCTATCATGACCTATCATATTTTATTACATTTTATGGGAATAGTTATGGTTCTTCTTATTTTTTGTAAAAACAACAGGACAACCCAGTGAGAAAGTATTTGCTTGAAGATTGATGAGAAAGGATGTTTACCGCCTGACCTCCAAAGAGAGTTGCCAAAACCTTGGGCACATAACATTCCCTGGGCTTGAAAAGGGCTTTTGACAAGCCTGTTGAGAGTCCTAAACAAGAATCATGGACCGTAAGAGCCTAAAGATCCCCAACACGTTTGACTGAAGCTAAAGCAAGTAGCAGCAGTACTTTTAGAGATTGTACTATAATAATGAGCCACATTCTAGGACCACCAGGCTACCCATAGACCAGGCGATGGATTAGGCGGTGACTTTAGCAGCCAGATCAGTGGCATGATGCATCTCTTTATTGTACATTTCCTTGAGCAAGTCAGCCTGGTAGGCCTGCAAGACCATCATCTGCCGCTGCATAGGTCTTGTCTTCGAGCACGGACTAACTGAATGGCCAAAAATTCAAAAACAAATTGAGACGGGGAGGCACGCAAGGCTTGTTCCGACAAAGAATCCACCTCAAATTTTCCATGCTCATCATCCCAGCCATGCAAGCCTCCCTCATGCAGTCCCTCAGGTGCCGTAGGAGTAGTATGGTAGGAGGTAGGGGGACCGGCGGCGTCATTCAGAAAGAAGGCTAGCTGATAGTTAAGCGTCTGTAGTTTTTATGCATTAGCAGTGAAGGTAATAATTTTCACCGAGCACCGCTTCTGTGTGGGATTGGGCCCGGCATAAAAAAGCAGCACTCGTGTCGGTCAGACAGAGGAATATAACGCTCACAAGGTGGAAAATATTTATGAAAGATATTAAGGAAAAGGCTCTTGTATGTGTTCCCTTTTCAAAAGTGCTTTGTGAACAGTTTTAGGTGTGACCAGTTGTGAATATGTGTGCAACACGTCAATGAAAATTGACCGGAATTTATAGCCTCTGCCGGTGTAATCATTGGATGCACCTGCAGCAGGGCTATAAATAGATGCATCACAGGCGCGTCGTCAGATCTTTTTTCTTCAGATCACTCTGTGTATGTGTGTTTCACGAGCCTGTCAGAACTTTCTTTCCTCTGTTAGGAGTTAGAATTTGTTAGGCAGTGCACAGAAACCTTTCTCTTTCTCTTTTCTTTAAAAAATAAGAAAAAGAATGACTGATAAACAAAGCAAGTGGTGTGTTCTCATGTTTACGCTCTATGGCTGAAACTGACACACACCAGTGTTGTTTTGTGTGTTTGGGGGAAGAGCATGCTGCTCTTGCATTGCAGCAGAGCGGGTGCAGGCATTAAGATCTGTTTACAGTCAAAATGCTTCACACTCATCTCGCTTACTTCCAAGAGCCGGTGCCCACTTTTTCGTCGTGGGTCTCTGCATGAATCTGGCTGAGACGCGAGTGACGGGTCCGTCCCTATCGCTCGCTCTCTCCCCAGATCCAGCTGATCCTTCTCGTAAGCTTGAAGGGTATTTCCTTCCTCGCCACACTCAGGAGGAGGGGCCGTCGGCCACCCAGCCCCGCTCCGATCCTTCTAGACGGGAGGATCAAAAACAAAGTGTGGTGAATCGTGCTCCCCCTCGTAAAGACTGGGGTCCGGTTCGTCACCCTCAGCAGCCCCCAAAGCAAGACCTCAGGGCAGTTATTTCTAAAAGGAAAAAACCCTGACGGTTTTGCACCCAGCCATGTGGGGGTAGCCCCCCTCGGGATGGGGCGCGTGTATCATCCACTTCGGCCCTCCCGGTACCTCCATGAAACCTCTCCATTCCCGCCACCTCTGGTGTTTCGGGAGTTAGAGGCTTCCAACGAGAAGTTGGGTGTACTGTTGCTTCCTGCCTTAGTCCAGGACGCGGAACACTCATCATCCCCTCAACAGGAAGTGTCAAAATTAATCTCAGAGAACCTGGCAGCGTGGAAACTTCTGCCAAGTATTTCTATGTGGGTCCTAAGAACAGTAGAAAATGGCTACAGAATTTAATTTGCTCGCTGCCCTCCATGTTTCAAGGGCGTGGTCCCCACTACCGTAAAACCGGAGCAGGCATGTCTACTGTCTAAAGAACTGCAAAATCTCTTGGTCAAAGGGGCCAAAGAATGTGTTCCCATTCCAGAAAAGAGTCAGGTTTTTACAGCAAATATTTCCTGGTTCCCAAGAAGGGTGTGGGGTTGGTTAGGCTAGGTCAAGGTTGCACAGTTCGTCAGTATCAATGAATACTAGGTCTCATGACATCTGCGTCCATGGTGATCCCTTTGGGCCTTCTGCACATTAGACCATTTCAGCTGTGGCTAAAGCCAGGGGATTTAATCCAAGGGCCAGTCCCCCACACGCTTCATTCCCTTTCTATGTGGTTCAGACCCCGGTTTCTTACCTTGGGTCCCACTCTAGGTGTGTCTTGTCGTCGCAGGTTGCTAACGACAGACGCCTCCCTTACAGGCTGGGTAGCAGTCTTAAGTGGTAGTCCAGCTCAAGGGGAATGGGAGGGTCCTCAGCTCGATTTTCACATTAACTGTGGAAATTAACTGTTGATGGCTGTATTTCTACGGTAGTCTCTTACATAAACCATCAAGGAGGTCTACGTTAACGCCAGCTCAACAGACTGGCATGGCAGATTCTCCTTTGGGCCCAGGGCAAGCTCCTGTTAATCAGCAGCTTATATCCCTGGATGCCTAAATGGGAGCAGATTTACTGTCCAGACAGAAAATACCGACGGGGGAGTGGAAACTCCACCCCAAGGTAGTGAACAAATCTGGTTAAGATTTTCCAAGAGCAGAAGTGGACCTCTTCGCCTCCTAACAGACAGCACAATGTCCCCTCTACTTCTCTCTGAGTCACCCACACCCCCCCCCCCCGGGGTCTGGACGCAATGGGACATACAATGGGACATACCAGAATGCGCCTGTATGATTTCCCCCCGGTTTCTCTGCTCCCGGGAGTCTTGGCCAGAGTTCGCCAGCAAGGGTCTTGCCTCTTACTGATAGTCACCTTAACTCACAGATGGCCACTGAAACACAAATATGCATTTCCCTCTGCCCGCTTGCTACATCAAAATATTGTGCAAGATATCGGAGGACAAGAAAACAGTGATCCTAATTGCGCCAAAATGGCCCAATAATCAACCACTGCTTGACAGTGATGGTAAAGCTGTTAGATGCTCCCAAATGGGAAATTCCTTTGAGGACAGATCTTCTGTTGCAGACTCGAGGCACAATATGGCATCCTTAGCCAGAGCAATGGAGATGGCACCTCTGGCCTCTGAACAGGGCTCGTTTGACACAATAAGGCTGTCACAACAGGTGTGAAACAACATACTACAGACCAGGTCCCCCTCAACAAAGCGAAAGTATGACTTAAAATGGTGACCCTTTGCTGATTGGTTCTCCTCATGGGGTGGTGACCCAGCACATTACCCTGTACAGATGATACTCTCCATTTTACAAGAGTGTTGTAGTATTATACATGCAGAAGAATTGAAACTACATGATTTGAATCTAGGATTTACCCTTTTAATCCAGCATCATAAAGTAACGGACTGCCTGAACTTCCACACAAATTTAAACCAGACTTTTCCTTGAACATTTGCACTGCTTGAATACTAAGACATTTCATCTTAATCCAGGAACATTTTACACTAAGTCACAGTACTTTACCGATTTAGCCTTCTAAAATGTACAGAATGCATTTAAATCCACAATTTATACAAGAAATAGTCTTGCAAGGTAATTCTAAAATTTTCTTTGAACTGTGGTAACTTGTATAACTGACAAATTAATGATTATAGCCCGATGTACCTCTTTAAAATGTGTGTAATGTTTTATCCATGTTGTATAACCAAGGAATTAACCAGTGTGATTTGTAACCAGGGGTTTTCATGTTTTCGTTAACTACATGTAAAATATCCATGAAAAAAATGTCATGTTTAGTATGTAAGCGTTCGCTGGGGTATGAAGAAAAAGCCGATGACAATGAATATCATGTCTCTTGTACCTTTCTCAAGATATAAAAATTCATGCTAAAATATACACTGAAACAAAGGGCCATAAATCAACTGTCAGAACAGACAGCCCAGTTGACCATGTGACTCTGAAAAGTCACTTCTGATTGGTGCAGGAAACCTTTGGAGATGCAACCAATTTAAGTTCAAATATTTCAAAACAGGAAGAACACTCACTCTTCTCTCTTCCTCTCTTCAGTCATCTCTCTCGCTCCGCTGACTGCTAAGACTTCGCTCTGACTCGACGTCCCGAGAAAGCTCAACACTCTCTACGGTTCACACACCCATGAGAAGGCCTCGCTTCAAAGCCAACCTCATCGTTCATACAGACAATAACTCCGATCTTACAGAGGACGAAAATATCAACGTAATTAATTTTCTACCAAGAACCAAGCAACACATTGAGAATGCAAAAAAACACCCCATATACACGCATGTGCATCTCCAATATTGTGCTCAACGTGCTGGTGTATTAATTAAATAATTTGGGTAATCCAATAGCAAATCGATATAGACTCAAAGGAGGATAAATGGTTCTTAAGGTATTGTCAACAGACTCCATAAAGTTCATTTTCACTGTATTGATAATTTATTTCACATTCTGTCACTCTTTTCACCAACCTGTCTTATGTATATATGTGTTAGATTAGATTTATGTTTAGAATAGTAATAAAGTTTGTTTGTATTCAAAGATGATTGACTGTAGTATATTTTGAGAAATAATCTCATCCTTGTTTCTAAAAGATTTAACTTCAAAACTTCAAATACGTGTGATATTATTTTCAAAAAGCCATGAGAATAATATCACTCCAATAAGTTTATACGCTACGGACATGCTTTGCACATATTGATAGGAGACATGACTCACTCAAGAGAAGAATTATAATCAATTATAATTCACTTATTAAAGCTAATTCCTTACAGTATAAACTGTGAGCTGATACAACTAGACGTTGTATTACGATTTCAATGGTGGATAAACTACTTATTTGTCATTTATCTAATGTATAATGGTTGTCCAACGAGACTAATTCCATTATACATATAATTACCTAATAATGTACAATAAGGACAGTTTAAATTAGTTCATAGCTCACATATTTCGAGACCCTAAATTCCCTTCTAAATTTAGCATACCAAATATCCTTACATATAATGGTGTGAGAATGAGGGCAATTTAACGGTTCCATCCTAAATGTTGCATACCAAACATCTTACAGTGTATTCACTCCCTCAATGTTCAAGGAATACTTTGCAACCACAGCAACCACTCATGACCTCTGAGGGCTTGTCTGCAGTATCTGCAAACACCCTCTGGTCCACAGATTTCTACGAGGTGTGAGATGGCTAAGACCCATTTTTGCTGATGTTAGCTATATGCTTGACGAAATGCTTGGATTACTGTTGAACTACATATTAAGCAATGAGTTAGCAACATGAGATAAATTACAAAGGTCAAAGATGTCTGTCTAGTGCATGTTTATACACAAATATATTTCAAAATAGTCCAGATGGGTCCCCTTTGGTGTTCAGGAATAGTTAGTAGGTCTGTCCGTTCTGCTCTCTCTCTCTCTGAGTACTAACAGAGCACTGGTGGGCTGGACCAAGTGTGCAAATGATGTAAATTAGGCATTGTTTTTTCGCTGTAGAGGCGGTCATGAATTGATGTGCCCCCTAGAGACGCAAATACATTGTGGGCAAATAATCACTGAAACACCACGTATAAAAGTCATGCAACTGTTTATTTTATTGCCCCCTTTTATATCTTATGTCATTTTTCTTCTCAAGTGAATATATCTTGTTTAATAATTTCAAAAATATTTTATACACACAAGACAGAAATACTGAGTAGGAAAATTTGTTTTTGCAGTGCCTAGTACAGAATATTTATCTTGGCAAGCTTTGCAGCATCTGCTGATTACCAGATGTGTTATAGGGTTTATTCTGTTTTCGAGACAAAATCTGATCAAATCACATTTTCCAACCTCCCAAGTGGCATATTCCTTGGAAAATTCATGTGCAAATGTGTGCAGATGTCAACAGCATGATGCTCCAGGGGAATATGAGCAAATTAGTCACTGGTTGCCAAAATGTACTCGTCATATTCATTGCTGTTAATCACTTAAAACAGCATTCTGCACGGCTGTGTTTACCCATTTGTCTCAACTGTTAGCATATCCTAATGGACAAACTGTACTTCTTGTCATATTTGGTCTTGTGACATGAGGAATTCTCTTAAAAGTGTTTGTCTTTTCATCATGGTCTCTGACCCTGTGTTCAAGGCAGGTTTTAAGTGGGCATTGACAACCTACATACCTGCCGCCTTAGGGGGTTTGTCAGGGGGCAAACACTGAGATTGTCTTGCCCTTTTAAACAGAGATTTTTATTTTATTTTAGCCACACAAGCAGCAGGCTTTTGTTTAGACTTTCACTGCTGGATTGGCTCTGTCTGCAAAAGAGCCTGTGTTTTGTACTTTTATAAGTAATTCAAAGGTTTTTGCATGTCTGGGAGTTTCAGAATTTGCAGGCATCATAAAATTAAAAGACCAACTGCCACAAAAATGTTGTCGCTAATGTTAGCGTTTTGAATCCTCATTATAATACTTTATTAATTATGCGATGAGAAGATATAGGGTGTGTCTCGATCTGCTACATAGTTAAGTATTGAGGAGACTGTACAGAGAGTCAGCCATTTCAGTTGCATTTTTAAAATCGTTCCAGTGGGGTCATGTGGACAGCATGGAAAACACAATGCGAAATGCCATATTATAAGTAATATTTAGGGAAGCAAAATAAGTAGGATTGCAACTTTTAAAAGGGAGGAGAAAATATCTCCCATATCTTTTGGTGTTGATATTGAAATGATGTGAATAGTTACATGCCCTCATCCTCAAAAATCACAAAAATACAACAGAGCTAAACAGTGCCCTCCCACTTTTTCAGCCATCTTGTTTTCGGAGGTATTTTTCCCATTAATTTCTTCCTTAAGGTTTTCATTAAATCCTTTAAATAGCTTGAACCAAAGAACCCAGCTCTTTGAATTGAAGCAAAAAAAGACAAAAAGACAAATGTACAAGACTGTGTACTTAATGTCTTAAATGGGGGAATGAAATAGTCCCATGAAGCATTGTGACATTATCGAATAAAAAATTATGGGAATATGTAAAACAATTAATTTAAAGTTGTTGATTATAAGTATAAAATTGCTATATTTTGATGTTATTACAAAATATTCAAAAATATGCAAATATATAAGTAGTTTGAGAGTGTAGAGAGACCGACTCAATTGTGTCTTCCGCAGTGTGCCATTGGAGTAGGCCAGGGATACTCTGGAAAGCCAGGGCGAATGTAGGATCCCTATAGCCTCTAGGGACAAACTCATTTTTTATGTATTTATACATTTATTTTTAATTACTTTTTTATATTATTAAGGTGAGCAGACAACGCTGTATGCTATTTAATACATTATGGACACATGCCAGTAACACAAGTACAATAAAACATTATATATAGATATATAGCAAAATCCTTGTAAAAGTGTGGTTCTTTAAAAAAAAAAAACTGTGATATGCTATTATTATTATGATCACATTTACAGTTGAAGTCAGAAGTTTACACATAAGTGGAAGTCATTAAAAAAAATTTTAACCACTCCACAGATTTAGCATTAGCAAACTATAGTTTTGGCAAGTAATTTAGGACATCTACTAGTAATTTTCAAAACAATTGTTTCACTTTTAATTGACTATATCACAATTCCAGTTGGTCAGAAGTTTACATACATTAAGTTATCTGTGCCTTTAAGCAGCTAAGAAAATTCCAGAAAATGGTGTCAAGCCTTTAGACAATTAGCCAATTAGTTTTGATAGGAGGTGTACTGAATTGGAGGTGTACCTGTGGATATATTTTAAGGCCTACCTTCAAACTCAGTGCTTCTTTGCTTGGCATCATGGGAAAATCTAAAGAAATCAGCTAAGACCTCATAAAACAAAATTTGGACCTCCACAAGTCTGGTTCATCCTTGGGAGCAATTTCCAAATGCCTGAAGTTACCACGTTCATCTGTACAAACAATAGTACGCAAGTATAAACACCATGGGACCACGCAGCCATCATACCGCTCAGGAAGAAGAGGCTCTCTGTCTCCTACACATGACCGTAGTTTGGTACAAAAAGTGCAAATAAAACCCAGAACAACAGCAAAGGACCTTGTAAAGATGTTGGAGGAAACAGGTAGACAAGTATCTATATCCACAGTAAAACGAGTCCTATATCAACAAATCCTGCAATGCTGCTCAGCAAGGAAGCCACTGCTCCAAAACCACCATAAAAAGCCAGACTACAGTTTGCAAGTGCACATGGGGACAAAGATCTTACTTTCTGGAGTAACCCATCTTACCCCTGGTCTGATGAAACAAAAATGTATCATTTTGGCCATAAAGACTATCATTATGTTTCGAGAAAAAAGGGCGACCGTGAAGCATGGGGGGGCAGCATCATGTTGATGGAGTGCTTTACTGCAGGAGGGACTGGTGCACTTCACACAACAGATGGCATAATGAGGAAGAAAAAATATGTGGAGATATTGAAGCAACATCTCAAGACATCAGCCTGGAAGTTTGGTTGCAAATGGGTCTTCCAAATGGACATTGACCCAGGAAAGCATACATCCAAAGTTGTGGCAAAATGGCTTAAGGACAACAACGTCAAGGTATTTTGGCCATTACAAAGGCCTGACCTCAATCTGATAGAAAATTTGTGGGCAGAACAGAAAAAGGACTACAAACCTGATTAAATTATACCAGTTCTGTCTGGAGGAATGGGCCAAAATTCCAGCTTCCAAGCTTGTGGAAGGCTACCCAGAACAGTTTTACCCAAGTTATACAATTTAAAGGCAATGCTACCAAATACTAACTAACTGTTTGTTAACTTCTGACCCACTGGGGATGTGATGAAAGAAATAAAATCTGAAAGAAATAATTCTCTCTACAATTATTCTGACATTTCACATTCTAGTGATCCTAACTGACCTAAGATAGTGAAAGTTTTCTATGATTAAATGTCAGGAATTTAAATTCCTGACTTTAAATGTATTTGGGTAAGGTAAACTTCTGACTTCTACTGTAGGCCAGAATTTATTTATTTATTTCAATATTTTTTTTTTAAATATCCTCTACTTTTACAAGTAGACCACATACTACAGCAGAATACACCACTCTAATTATATAAAAATGTACAATTAAAAAATACATTTTGAGAAATGTAAAATTTGTTTGTCATATATAGAAAGATGATGATCTGTTGTGTTGTCACTGTCAAAAACTGTCATGACACACTGGTCACCAAGTGACTCAGTGTGAGAGAGACTCAGCGTGTGCATGATTGACTGAGAGCACGCAGAAACTGTAACCAATGCGCATGCAGAGTGCAGACTGACCCCCCACTCATGTTATATAAAGTGGCATATAATCAGATTTATATTCATGGATTTGTCGTTTAATTCATTATCTTTATCCATTTGCCATTTTGTTTCCTCTATAGTGGTTCAGCAGTTTATTAATACTGATAATTACCATAAAGGATCTAAAAACATTTACACCTCAAACACTTTCAATAATTGTATGTAATGACAACATCATGAAGGCCACAAAAAGATGGATTGCAGGCCGAATGTGGTCCACTGGCTGCCTGATGAGTTCCATGGGTGTAGGCTCAGAAGAGCTCTTTTACCACAATTCTTTGATTAATGGATCTTTTCCTTTCAGGATCACAGGTAGTGTAGTGATTAACTATTCCGCATTTAACAATTTTTGTCTTTTTTTAATGAAGATGAAATAAAGCAGAATAATGTATTCAACAGGAGCATATACCATTGATAAACAACCTCATAGCTCATAAATTGTCTGTCTTTAAAGGTTTTAAATTGAATTTCTCTATGGAAAAAAAATTATGGGATTTTTATTTCCAGAACCAGACTGGTGTTCGCTACTGTATATGCAGGGTTTGAAATTAACACCCACCAAGCCACCAAATGTGGGTATTTCATGCACAGTGTGGGTACTTTTGCTCGTCTACACGACATGACAAAAATTGCTGTTATTATTAGACCCCGAAGCCGCCGCCAGGCGCCGCCATTTGCGCCATTTAGAATTTCAGCCGACGCCAGCCAATAATTTCGTAAGCCAAATTGAGCCGCCATCTGATAAAGTTTGGCTGAGCCGGCTAGAATTATTTGCATCAAATAATAATTCTATCACATAGAGACATACACACACGAAATATATAAACAATACACGAGATCTATTTTCCCACTGGATTCATAACAGCACAGTCTTGTGCTCGTTGCTACGATACACAGACTCACAGTGAATTGACGACCAATTAAAATTGCTCGTTTTCCGTACAGAAGAAGCGATGCATTTTGAAATGGCGGAAAGAAGCAAGGTAATTTTGATCTCACTTCTCACATACTTTCCTAATTCCTACTTATTTTGTTTTTTAACTTGGGCCTACCCAGACTTTTGTTAAATCTTCAGGGCACGGTTGCACAAACACCTGAATCAAAGATTGATGTTATGAACCAAATATTCTGGAACGGAGAGATTTATAGCACTGAACGTGATATTACTGCAGTAACAAACCACCGTTTCCACATTGCTAATTCACGACGCATGCTTCAGTGTACATTGAATTGAAATGTGCAAAACTTTGTCCAAAATAATACTGATAACAGTGTGTGTTTATATTAAGGCGAGACACGGCAGGCAAAAACATCGTTTTTTTTTTTTTTACTGGTCAATTTTGAGATTTTTGGATATTTGTCTTCAATAACATGTGTTCTTTCAGACTTGTGGTGAAAAAAAGTCCGAAATACACATTTAGGTCTTTATTTTACTACACTTCTTCTGTTTGCATCTGTAGATTTCTTATAAATTCAACAAAAGTTTGCGTTCTTAATCAACATACTTCTCCGCGATCTCTGCCGTCACCCTCTCATCACAGTATTGCATTTTGTAGAAATATAGTGTACGCCATGCATTGCTTGGAAATATTGAGATCTAGTAAATCAGTATAACATAGACATCTGTAGACATGAAGTGACAGCTTCAGCCATTTGCAGCAATGAAAAGTTTGACGGCTGCAGCAGCCATTTAGGTTTTGGCTGAGCCGGCTAGCCAGCCAATAACTTCATCAGCCAGCCATTATTCTCAAAACAAATGGCTTCGGGCTCTAGTTATTATGGGCATTTGAAGAAACACACTTGACTATATTTTGAAGAACAGATGAAAGAAAAGCCGTTAATGTGCAGACATATATAGTATTAGTGGTCGACCAATATATCACAGAGGCAGATAAATCGGCCTATATTCAGACTTTTTTAATTATCTGCATCTGCCAATAAATTTTCCCCTTTGGTCAATTTGTTTCTTGAGGGCACCTGCTTGCATGTGAAGCGACTGAGACATGTTACTACAATAATAGGCCTGTGTGTAACACAGTCTCCTTTAAACGGTCCGCATTTCAGAGCCATGGCAGACGCTTTTGAGCTCATAACATTTACATTTACATTTACATTTATGCATTTGGCAGACACTTTTATCCAAAGCGACTTATAGTGCACTTGTTACAGGGACAATCCCCCCGGAGCAACCTGGAGTTAATTGCCTTGCTCAAGGACCCAACAGTGGCATCTTGGTGGTGTTGGGGCTTGAACCCCCAACCTTCTGGTCAGTAACCCTGAGCCTCAACCACTGAGCCACCACTGCCTCATAATGTTAAAGTGCTCGGCTATATAATTCTCCCTCTCTCTCCTCAACTTGTAACTTTAACTAAACTAAACTAAAAAGGAAAATATCAATAAAACTAAAATAAATCTTTCTCTGAAGCACGTATTCCAACAGTCTCTCCTCAACAGTTCCCTTACACTTTTCAAATGATAAAAGGCAAATATAAATGAAGCAATTATATACCACCTGCAAATATACAGATATTTCTTTAAACAGATGTATTTCACGAACCTCACGGAAACCCAGCGTTTTATTCCCATCGAGTACTGATCTAATATTTGAAGTGAGTATTCCATCAGTCAGAATTAAAAACTTCAGTATCAAAAGTTTACAAATCCTGATGGTCACTCCATGACAATCTAAGCAGATGATCCAGGCTGTTTAAATTGTCAGGAGATTGCTGCTGCTGCTTGCTGGATCCGCACGAATGCGTAAGTGCACCACAAGTCTTTCTAGCAAGTCAGTCCACTGTTTGGAATGCTCTCGGGAGGCTATTTCCAGTCATGAAATTGCAGCTCCTATCTACTTGAGTGGATAAAGACCAAAATCTCCAAAACGGTTGATATTTTGTTTTAAGAATATCATAAAAGAACATATTTCAAATTGCTAAAAAAAAAGCTATTTCCCCAGCTTTTATAGCTAATGCGCATGCATGTTCTCGAGTTTGAATGACAGGCAATGTATGTACCTAAAAGGTGATTGGTCCTTTTACCTGTAAGGCGGGGCTTCCTATCTACATCCAACATTGTTTTTTTTTAGCTGGACTTCCTGTTGCTAACTGAACAAGTGTTTGTAGCCTGCTAGCCTGATTAGCATTGCTTGTTGTTATTCTCATACGTTCGTCGTTTTATCCTTTGTCATTTTACTGTGTTTTGGGTTTTTCCTCTTTTCTACTGTTTCATCTGTGTGTATTTTACCTGTTGATGCAGACACCTAGATCGAGTCTTTGTTTGTAGCAGCTAGCTTTTTTAGCATCACTTTATCTGTTTTCAGCTTTTAATCCTTAACATCTGCAATTTTTTAGCACGCATCTAGTTTCCCCCACATTATTCTCTTATCGCAATTCAACTGCGTGCATTTTCCGCGTGCATCCACTTTCTATTTTTATCATGCTTTACTGTTTTTCTCCTCTGAGATCAATGAGCAAGAACAACATTAACAACAAACAATTGCGTGAGGGATTCAAATCGATCTCGAACCCTCACCACTCAGGAACAACAAACAACAACAAACAATTGTGGTAAGTCGTGGCATCCGCTCATGTTATTTCTTCCTGCATTGCATGTCACATGTTTACAATAGCTTCTTCCATCAGCAGTGAGGGATTCACGTGTGATTAAATGTAAGGAGTTAGTCATGCTGGCGAAGAAGGTAAATTAGTTAGAGACACACATCCTGTTTCGGATGCGAGTAGTACAGCGAGCAACATACACACTTTGGATCCGGCTGTAGAGCCCCTGCAGCAGGGCATTTGGGTGACATCTCGGTGGCATACTCGCTCAGCAAAGAGACACCACTCTCCCGTTCCTGTTAGGGTTTCCAATCGATTCTCCCCACTCAGTGATACACCCACTGAGAATCATGTTGAAAGAGCTCTTGTTATTGGCGATTCTATTGTAAGGAAAGTGGAAATAGAGACTCCAGCCACAATTGTTAAATGCATTTCAGGAGCCAGAGCATCTGACTTCAAATCAAATTTACAAGTACTGGCTAATGCTAAACATAGATTTTCTAAAATTGTTATCCATGTTGGGACTAACGATGTTTGGCTTCGCCAGTCGGAGATCACTAAAGATGATGTTAAAGAGGTGTGCGAATTTGCAAAATCTATGTCAGACACTGTAATATGTTCTGGTCCCCTCCCTGCTCGTCGTGGTGATGAGGTTAATAGTAGATTAGTGTCACTAAATGGCTGGATGTCTGAGTGGTGTCTGAAGAATAAAATAGGATTTATAGACAATTGGAAGAGTTTTTGGGGTAGACCTGACCTACAAAAGAGAGACGGACTCCATCCCTCCAGGGAAGGTGCCGCTCTCCTCTCTAGTAATTTGGCTGATAGTCTTAATAATGCTAGTATTTGACTAACTGGGGCCCAGGTCAGGAAGCAGACAAACTGATTAATCCGAATGCCTGCTAGCTGCCTTGAGACATCACACAGGTCACATAAACTAAAACACAGAGAGACAGTATCTCCTAGATATCTCATAGAGACTGTATCTGTTCGCCAAACTACCAAACACAATACCCTCACTTAATAATTTAGGAAAAATGTGATTAAGGTCAAATTTGAAATAAACAAACAAATTCAAAATACACATCATATAAAAATAGGGCTACTAAACATTAGATCTCTTTCTACCAAAGCACTAATTGTTAATTAAATGATTACAGATCATAGATTGGATGCACTCTGTTTGACTAAAACCTGGTTTAAACCAGATGAATATATTAGTTTAAATTAATCTATTCCCCCAGGTTATTGTTATAAACATAAGCCTTGTCTGAAGGGTCGAGGAGGAGGTGTTGCTACAATTTACAGTGAAGTTTTTGGTGTTACTCAGAGGACAGGATATAAAGTCTTTTGAACTAATAATGCTTAATGTGACACTGTCAGATATAAATAAAAAAAACTTGTCTTTTGTCCTTGCTACAGTGTATAGATCACCCTGGCCTTATTCTGATTTCCTTGGTGAATTTGCTAATTTTATATCAGATCTTGTAGTTACTGTAGATAGAGCTTTAATTGTTGGTGACTTTAACATTCACATAGATAATGAAAATGATACATTGGGATTAGCATTTATCGATATTCTCAGACAAAATGTAACAGGACCAACTCATCGCCATAATCATATGCTAGATTTAATTCTGTCATATGGAGTTGATGTTGATAATATAGAAATTCTGCAGCAGAGCGATGACATCTCGGATAATTACATTGTCTCTTGTATGCTGCAATCAGCTAATGTTACTCAATCTACACCATGCTATCATTCAGGTAGATCTATTCTTTTGACCACTAAAGATAGCTTCACTAATAATCTTCCAGATCTATCTCATACACTCAATAAACCCCTAAGTCTTCTAGCACTATTGATAGTGTCAGCCCCCTTCGATTAAAGAAAATGAAAGAAAAAAGCCCTGCACCATGGTACAATGATCACACTCATGCTCTCAAGGGAGCAGCTCTGAAAATGCAGCGCAAGTGGAAGAACACAAAATTAGAAGGTATTTTGCGGTTTATGGAAGGATAGTGTCGGTTGCTACAGACAGGCACTAAAAGCTGCCAGGTCAGCATATTTTAGCAAACTAATAGAAAATATCTACTACAATCCTAGGTGTTTATTCAGTACTGTGGCAAAATTGGTTAGGAATAAAGCCTCAACAGAACCAGATATTCTGTCGCACCACAAGAGTAATGACTTCATGAATTTCTTTACTGATAAAATTTTAATAATCAGAAATAAAATTGGAATTATGCAATCAACTGTCACAGCACCTCAGAAAACAGTGTCTCATAATTTTCCTCACAAGAAACTTCATTTCTTCGCTATCATAGATCATGAAGAGCTAACAAAACTTATCAAAAAAATCAAAACCCACAGCATGTACATTATGTTAGATGAAATACCAACCAAGCTCTTTAAAGAGGTATTCCCTGTAATCTCAGAATCTCTTCTTTTTTTTTTTTTTAAATTCTTTTTTTATTTTGATTTTACAGGTCCATACAATAAAGTCAATGATATTACATGTCAAATTTTTCCTTAAGTCATCTGTAAATGTACATTAATAACTCAGAAACAAAGAAAAGTATCACAGACTCGGTAACCATTACTATAGTAATCAGGGACCCATTAGGCCTTCATTCTACATTACATACACATAACCATTTTTAGACATAGTAAAATCAAAATGAGAACTAAACAAACATGTTGGGGTAAATCTCAATGACTCATAAAGCCCTCTACCGAGGGAAAGTAGAAAAAATAAATAAATAAATAAATAAAACCAAAATCCACTTTAAACAAATGATGGGCGTAATGGAGTAATATACGTTATCCATCTTTCCCATCTTTTCAAAAAAGTTTCCTGTTGCAATCTCAAAGCAAAGGTAATCCTTTCCATCTTGAAAATATCATAGATAATGTCAATCCATTCCTCTATGATAGGTCTTCCTGGTTTTAACCACCTTCTAGTAATAGCTTTTCTACTAGCAGCACTTAGGATCTGAAATAAGTATTTGACATGAGAAGAAACATTTTCTGTTGCTAAGGCCCCTAAATATAAAGACTCAAATTTAAATTGAATATCCGTCTGAAAAATGCTTTGCAAAACTTTATATATCTCCCTCCAAAATGGGATCAGCACTGTACAAGACCAGAAAATGTGAAAATGATTTGCTTCAAGGCACCCACAATGTCGCCAACACGCCGAAGAATTGGTGTAGTGCTTCTTTTGAGTTGGAGTAATGAAAAACCTCACAAGGTTTTTCCAGCAAAACTCTCGCCCTAGAGATGAACTGGAAGTTTTCCACTGTATCTTACATAAGTTCTCCCAATCTTCTTCCTTTAGAACAAAGTTTCCTTCCCGTTCCCATTTTTGTTTTACATACAGTGAACTACCTTTTGTTCGTTGTAGCCCCTTGTATATTCTTGAGATGAGCTTCCGGTTAGAGCCAGCAAAATAGGCCTCCATAAACACTTTTAACAAAATGTTATCCCAGCCTACTATTGTACACCTCTTCTGCATTTGGTCCATATGATGCCGGACCTGAAGGAATCTGTAAAAATCATCCTTATCTAAGCCAAATTGCCTCTTCAGATTTTGAAAGCTATTTATAGTGCCCTTATACAAAAATGTACAGTATGCTGTCAAACCTTGCAAGGTCCATCTCTTAAATCTTGCGTCCCATCTATTAGGCAAAAAATCTGTATCGAATGCACACCATTTCAGAACCTTTACCCCATCCTTCAGGTTATTATGAGTTATTACCTTGCTCCATATCTTAAGTGACAAACATATCCATGGGTTTCCCAATTCCTTTAAATTGAATAGCAAATCCTTGTCCCCAATTGCAGCCTGAATTGGAAATTCATCTGAAATAGCTCCCTCAATCTCCTTCCATCTAGCACAGTAATCTGGGTTGCACCAGCATATTAATGGCCTCAGTTGAGCAGCAATATAGTAGTCTTTTAAGCATGGGAGAGCGACCCCACCCTTGATTTTTGACAATTGTAAACTCTGGTATCTAATTCTTGGCCTTCGTCCCTTCCAAATGAACCTTGAAATATGCTTGTCCCACTCCTGGAATTGTTGGTCAGGAATATCTAGTGGAAGAGACTGAAACAGATACACCAACTTCGGCAAAATAACCATCTTGACAGATTCCACGCGTGATCCGAAATTGAGGAAAGGTAAAAGATCCCATCTCCTTATGTCTTCCCTGATCTTTTTGTTCAAGGGGAGGTAGTTAAGAGAGAACAAATTTGTCAAGTCCCTTGGAATGTTCACCCCTAAATATCTAATTGAAACCGAGTCCCATTTCAAATTACACTTATTTTTCATATTTACAGAAGGGTTGTAATCAAAACATAGAATTTGTGTTTTTGGAACATTCAACTTATAACCAGAAAAGGATCCATATTGCTCCAATAATTCAAATAGCCGTGCCAACGATTGCTCAGGGTCAGTTAAATACACCAGTACATCATCAGCGAACAACGAAATAATTTGTTCTCCGCCACGCATAACAATTCCTTTAATATTGTTGTCCTGAATGATCCATTGGCTCAGGGGCTCAATAAAGATTGCAAACAGGAGGGGGCTAATTGGACATCCCTGTCTTGTTCCTCTTTCTAATGAAAAGGGGCTAGAGACAGCCCCATTTATTTTAATTCTTGCCCTTGGGCTATCGTAGAGAGCTCGTAATGTTTTAATAAAGGTACTGTGAAATCCAAATTTGTCCAAAACTTTATACAAAAAGACCAATTTACACAGTCAAAAGCTTTTTCTGCGTCCAGCCCCACTAGTACTGCATCTAAATTATACTCTGTTATATGATTAATTACGTGTAAAGTCCTTCTAATACTATCTTGAGTTTGTCTTCCATGAATAAAGCCCGTCTGGTCAATACTAATAATTAATGGTAGCAGTCCCTCTATTCGTTTGTATAGTATATGGGTAAATATTTTATAATCCTGGTTCAACACGCTTACTGGTCTAAAATTACCGCATTCAAACTTGTCCTTCCCCTCTTTCGGAATTAAGGATATTACCGCCTCCCTCCAAGAGGGAGGTATACTATTCTCTTTAAGAACCCAGTTAAAGGTGGACTGCAGCACCGGGGTCAAAGAACCCTCCATGACTCTGTACCATTTGGAAGGGAACCCGTCCGGACCTGGTGCCTTATTTGGTTTAAGATGCGATATGGCTGATCGAATTTCTTTCTCTGTAATTTCTGCTACGAGATTCCTACTTTGTTCACTATTCAATTTGGGCAGATGAATTTTCTGAAAAAAATCTTCCATTTTCTCTCCCTCTATTTGAGGCTGGGAGTATAGTTTTTTATAATAATTTTCAAAGCAATCTTGTATTTCATTTAATTTGTAATGCATCGAATTAGTAATAGGATTTTTTATTTTATGAATTGAATTCTCTGCTTGTTGTTTTTTCAGCCTATATGCTAATAATTTGCTGGCTTTCCCGCCCCCTTCATAATATTTCTGTTTTGTAAAAATTAACTTTTTTTGTATATCCTTTGTATAAATCTCATTTATTTCGTTCTTTTTCTTCCTAAGTAGCTCTCTATTTTTTCCATCATTTGTGTCTTTGTGGTGTTGTTCCAATTGTTTTAGTTCTACTTCTAACTGAATTAACTCTTTTGTCTTACTCTCTTTAGGTGAGCACTGTACCCAATTATCTTGCCTCGAAGCACAGCTTTACATGCATCCCATACTATTGGTGGGGAACTTCCCCATTGTCATTCTGTTCTAAGTATTCAGCAATATCCCTCTTAATTTGTTCCTTCATCTGAATTAGTACACATGTGTTTAACCTCCATAAAGTGTCTTTCCGGTACTGTTCAAGATTTAGTTTTAAATAAATGGGGCTATGGTCTGAAAGGTCCATGCTCCCCACATCGCAGCCAACTACCCTGTTTAGATCTTGAGCAAAAGTAAAAAATAATCAATCCTCGAATACACCAAGTGTGGATTTGAAAAAAAGTGTAGTCTCTCTTTGAAGGGTTTAATTCTCTCCAGATATCAATTAATCCGATTTCTTTCATAGACAGATTGATCTTTTTACTTATCAAATTGGGCTGGACTGTGTGTGTACTTGAGGCATCCAGTTTGGGATTTAGTCTAATGTTGAGATCCCCCGCAGATTAGGACCCCATGGGTCTCCGCTGTTATCAAATCGAATATCTGTTTAAAAAACTTCCAGTCAGAGTTAGGAGGAGCGTAGATGTTGAATAGGGTAACCAATGAGCCCCCTAAATTTCCCCTCACCAGAATAAATCTTCCCTCCGTGTCCTTTTTTTCAAAAATGGGTTCGAAACTAGTCTTGCTGGATATCAATACTGCCACCCCCTCCTGTGCCCCGCCAGTATACGATGATGAGTACTGATGCTTAAAGCCCAATCGGTTTAATTTAGCATGTTCTGTATCCGAAAGATGTGTTTCCTGTAAAACGCCACCTCAACTCTCTCTCTTTTTAGTTTAGTTAATATCTTACTTCTCTTGATGGGGTTGACAAGGCCATTCACATTATAAGTTGCTATTTTAACTGATTGCATTCAGTGTATACTAAGGGGAAAAATGAGAAATGAAATAAACGACAAAAAAAATAAATAAAAATAAATAAATAAATAAATAAATAATAATAATAAAATAAATAAAAATAACCCTAAATGACCATGAGTAATAAAAAGAATCACAGTATATACCCCACAAACTACAAAGAACGGCAGCAAGAACTGCTGCGACACCGAGAACACCATAAGAACAATAAAGACAGAAATAAAAAGACTTCCAGCTGTGGGGTCTTAATATTGACCCTGGTGAAGCCCTGATGGAAAAAGGGCTCTGAGGTAAAGCCTCCCCCCTTACGAATGGGTGAGGGCCTTCATGCATGACTGTCTTGGCAACATAAAAGAAAATCTCCCCGACGTTTACATTATAAACTTAATTAGTTATGCAGCCCGTTCAGTGCTTCTTTAGTAAACAGGACGTGTTAAAGGATTTAACGTTAATTCCTCACTCTACTGAGAGTCCCAAGCGGAAAAAGAAAACAACGACTCAACGGACTTACCCGTTATATTTCCAGTAAACTCGCACCAAGCAATTCTCAGTTAACTAGTAGTCATCCTGAATCCTGATGTCTGAAAGCCTGTAATCTTTCCTTAAAATCCAAAGCCCTGCCAGCTCTGTGTCGGTTCCCTGGTCTCTTGACGGTGTGCCACGTGAACCGCTGGATCCGCTCCAAAAGCGAGTCCGGGTGTTTAATTATCGACACCGGAACCCCTCCTCGCCATATCCTCCGTAGCCTCCTCCGCCGGACCGTACATCACAACTCCCTCCTGGTAGAAAACTCTAAGCCTGGCGGGGAACGGCGTCTGAAATCGGATTTTCTTCTCCTTCAATACCGCTTTTGCTTCGGCATATTCCCTTCGCTTTTTCAAGACATCCGGCGCGTAGTCGTGATCGAGATTGACTCTTTTCCCGAGATATTGAAATCCTCGCTTTTGCCAGGCCATTCTCAACAGCTCTTCTTTCATCCTGTAGCTTGACATCTTGACAACGATGGATCTCGGCGTGGCTTCCCCGGGCGGCCTCGGCATCAAGGCACGGTGAGCTCTTTCCACTCGAAGTTCAAATGTAGCTGGAAGCTCCAAACCCTCCCGCAGCAAACGCTCCACATACACCACCATTGATGGGGAATTTTCCTCCGCTCCCTCTTTAACACCGTGAATTCTAATATTTTCTCATCTGGAGCGGCCCTCTAAATCAGTCAGCTTAGCGTCTAGGTGGATCTGAAGGTGTAGCAGTTCCTGCACGGTATCCTCCGCCACTTGTAACCGTGTTTCAGTCGCGTCAATTCTCCTCTCCGCCTCTTCGATCCTCGTATTGGATTTATTAATTTCTTCCCGAATCGCGTTCAGCTGCTGACTGCTGTCTTTTCTGAACTCTCTCAGCTCTTTAAGTATGAGGCCAGAATCTCGGTCTCACTTTGATCCGCTCCGAGTTGCGTATGCATATCCTCCTCGTCCTCCATTACGCTGCTAGGCGATGAAGTTTGGCTAGCTCCTTCGACGTCGAGTAACTCCGTCTGCTTTGACTTTTTATTTTTCCCTCTGGGCATTCTCAAAACCCACTGTCTTAAATCACACTTTAAATTAAGTTTGTTTCTAAATATTCGGGTTGTAGTGGGTTACTTTGTCCGAAATTGTCGGGAGCACGTTCTCTAAGCTGCCATCTCCTGGTTCGTCAAACCGGAAGCCTCAGAATCTCTTCTTAATGTTATTAACTCATCTCTATCCTTAAGACATGTCCCAAGAAACTTTAAAATGGCAGTTATCAAACTGCTTATTAAGAAGCCACAACTTGATGGAGAACTGGCTAATTACAGACCAATTTTAAATCTCCTGTTTATGTCGAAAATACTAGAAAAGGTAGTATCCTCCCATATATGTTCATTTCTACAGAGAAATAGTATATATGAACAATTTCAGTCAGGATTTAGGCCCCATCAAAGTACAGAGACTGCACTTATCAGAGTTACAAATTACTTTCTCTTATCATCTGATCATGGCTGCATTTTACTTCTAGTACTTTTAGATCTTAGTGCTTCATTTTGGTATTTGTAGAGTTGCATTAGCATTGTTTTGGTCCTATTTAGCAGACTGCTTCTACTTTGTCTATGTAAATGAGAAATTGTCAAACCAAACAAAAGTAAAGTATGGAGTGTCACAGGGATCAGTTTTAGGGCCTCTGCTTTTCTCCTTGTATAAGCTTCCCTTGGGAGATATTATCAGGAATCGTGGAATAAGTTTCCACTGTTATGCTGACGATACTTTATATTTCTTAAAAATCTGATGAGATTTCACAATTCTCCAAATTAGCAGAGTGTATCAATGAAATGAAAGATTGGATGGCCAGAAATTTACTTCTACTCAATTCCAATTTTGGGCCAAAAACCTCTAAAAACAAGCTGCTAAAATATAATTTGACTCTCGATGTAACAGTACATTCATTGTCTTCAGCAGTGAAGAACTTAGGTTTTATATTTGATATTTATTGTTGCAGGATGGTGCAGCGGTTAGCACTGTCGCCTCACAGCAAGAAGGTTGTGGGTTCAAACCCTGGTTGCCCCGGCCTTTCTGTGTGGAGTTTGCATGTTCTCCCCGTGTCTGCGTGGGTTCTCTCCGGGTACTCCGGCTTCCTCCCACCATCCAAAAGACATGCAGGCTAGGTTAATTGGTGTCTCCAAAAAAAATTGCCCTAGGTGTGGATGTGGAGGTGAGTGTGAGTGTATGTCTGTCTATGTGTGGCCCTGTGATGGACTGGCGACCTGTCCAGGGTGTCCCCTGCCTTTCGCCCAATGTTAGCTGGGATAGGCTCCAGCCCCCCGTGACCCTGTACACAGGATAAGCGGTTGACGATGGATGGATGGATGGTTCAAAATGCAGCAGGCAGAGTGCTGACTAGAACCAAGGAATTTGATCATATTAGCCACATTTAATCATCGTTTCATTGGCTACCTGTTAAATTTCATATTTATTTTAAAATTCTGTTAACTACATACAAAGCTCTGAATGGTCTAGCTCCACAGTACTTAAGTCACATTATACCATGCTATATTCCATCATGTTCAATACGATCAAAAATATCGAGTTCTTACAATATCAAAATCCACAAAAGGATGTAGATCCTTTTCATATTAGGCTCCTAAACTATGGAATAGTCTCCCTCACACTGTTCGAGATGCAGAGACACTCATTCAGTTTAAGTCTAGACTAAAGACTCATCTATTTAACCAGGCATACACCTAATGTACCCTTCAACTCACAATTAGGCTGCTTGTGATCTATATCTCTGCAATAAATTGAATGGCATACATGCTAATATTATTCTATTTATTTCCCAGTCTCAACCTCGGGACTCCTATCCTGATCCAGTTGGTCATTCTGGTTAGTCACGAGAACCGGCTGGATCCATGAGTGATGATGACTAATAGCAGCTGGTGCCAGCCAAACATCACAACACAAACACTCAAACATCACAGCATTTTTTACAATGGACTTCAGTGTTTGAACTGATGCCAACTCCAACTATAAGACATGTGATACTTCATATGCTATTGCCTGAACCTTGGATTTATGATAGACCTCACCGAAATTACTGGCCGGATGAACTGTGATTCACCTAACTGATCTCTGCCTGCATCACCTCAGTCTATTGATGGACTACACTCTTGAAATATAATACACAGACTATCATTTGATTGCCAACAAAACACTTCATCAGCCAACTAACAAGGACAATTGCATCTATGTGAACTTTGGAAGTTAATCCAGGATGGACTTCAAAGACATTAGTCATTAATCTTCTAGGTTACGGATGTAACTTCCGTTCCCTGATGGAGGGAATGAGACGTTGTGTCGACAATAGGGGTCTCTCTTGTGAGCCTTTTGCATCTCTGATCTATGAGAAAAGGCCAATGAAAAATTGGCAGACAGAATTTGCATGTTCCGCCCCCGGACATACAGGTATAAAGGGAGGGAAATGCGTCTGTTTCATTCAGGATTTTTCTGAGGAGCCGACAATGAGGTTTGGCCGCAACAGTGGCTCGGTTCAGTGATGTGGCCGGGAGGACACGTCTGTCGCTCACTTCGACGTTGTGTTGAAGAAGTGAAAATAGGGGTCCAATTTAAATCACGCCATGCCCTGAGCCATGTACTTAGAAGAGTGGTGAAATACATCTCATAGGCTTTTAGGTCACATGTGGAGAATGGCACATTGGTAGATCCTACCTCACTGGGAGGGAGGAGTTGCTACAAACACGGGGGTCCTTGAGGACTGCCCAAGGGGACCTTATCGTGGAAAATGCACACAAGGGGAAAAGTCCACGTGGGAGCCCGTCCTGTGGAGCACCTATTCCAGTACAGGGTAAATTGAGTACCCGCATTGGTCTTGGTCGGCAAATTCCTCCGCTGAATTGGTGGACAATAGGGCTAGGGAGGAGTCATCCAGGGAGCCGAGTTCATGGGATCTCCTGGGGTAAAGGTGCACTGAATTACCTCAGCGGAGGGAAATGACACTATGTGCAAGCGGTCCACCCGGTGAGTTTGTCAGCATGTACCGAGTTCTACCGGCTCGAAACCGACTCAACGAAACCAACTCAACCCTGAGATTGTAAAATCTCGCGAAGGTATTGGGTGCTGCCCAATCCGCCACTCTGCATATGTCTGCAAGGGAGGTGCTCCTGGCCAGTGCCCATGAGGATGCAACACTTCTTGTTAAGTGTGCTCGGACCCACAAGGGGGGCGGCACGGCTTGAGTGCGATAGGCCAACGTAATGGCGTCCACTACCCAATGGGAAAGCCTCTGTTTGGAGACAGCGTTCCCTTTCTGCTGTCCACCAAAGCAGACAAATAGCTGCTCAGAACATCTAAAGCTCTGCGTGCGGTTCAAGTATACATGCAAAGCACATACTGGACACAGTAACGAAGGGGCTGGGCCTGCCTCCTCCCGGGGCAGCGCTTACAGGTTCACTATCTGGTCCCTGAAGGGAGTGGTGGGAACCTTGGGCACGTAGCCCGGTCGCGGTCTTAGGATCACGTGAGTGTCTGCTGGACCGAACTCCAGGCAGGTTTCACTGACAGAGAACGACCCTTTTGATGGAGGCGAGCGCGATCTGGAGGGAAGCACCGGGAAGAGAGGGAAGCACCGGGAAGAACACCAATTTGCGCATAAGCTCCACTTCAGGGTGTAAAGTTGCCTGGTAGAAAGGGCTCTGGCTTGCTTGATCGTGTCTTCGACAGCAGGTGGTAGATCAACTAGATCTTCCGCATCCTGTCCAGGGGCCAGACGTGGAGGTTCCAGAGGTCTGGGTGCAGATGCCAGAGCGTGCCCCGTCCCTGAGAAAGAAGGTCCTACCTCAAGGGGATTTGCCAGGGAGGGGCTGTCGCGAGGAGTACGAGATCCGAGAACCAAGTCCGAGTAGACCAATAGGGAGCCACTAGAATGACTTGTTCCCTGTCCTCCCTGACCTTGCACAGCACCTGTGCAAGTAGGCTCACTGGGGGAAATGCATACTTGCGCAACCCTGCGGGCCAGCTGTGTGCCAGCGTGTCTGCACCGTGGGGAGCCTCCGTTCGGTCATACCAGAGTGGGCAATGGGAGGTTTCTCGGGAGGCAAACAGGTCTACCTGGGCCTTTCCGAACCGTTCCCAAATCAGCTGGACCGACTGGGGGTGAAGCCTCCACTCTCCACTGGGCAAGCGCTGTTGTGATAGCCTGGTTGAAAACTTGCAAGTGCAAGATCGGTCGTAAGCCGCCGCCTTTCTTGGGTACGATGAAATAAGGGCTGTAGAAACCCTTCTTCATCTCGGTTGGAGGGACAGGCTCTATTGCGTTCTTGAGTAAGAGAGTCATGATTTCCGCGCGCAGGGATTTGGCATCTTCGCCGTGTACTGCGGTAAAGCGGACGCCCTCGAAGGGCCTGGCAAATTGAATTGCATAATTGAGTCGAATGGTCCTGGCCAGCCAGCGTGACGGATTGGGAAGCGAGAGCCACGCGTCCAAGCTCCATGCTAGGGGCACTAATGGGATGATTATTTTTTACATACCCGGCGGGGATTTGCAGCGGGGCGGAGTAGGTAATGCGGTATCGGGAGGCAAAAATGCGTCCCGAGGCTCTGGTGCTGAGAGAAGACTCCGGCCAGGGGACAAAAGTCATGGGGCTGGAGGCGAGAGGTCTGCGTCCCAATGTGCCGGGACTGTTGAGGTGTGGCAGCAGAGTGCCATGAGAATGGCATTTGCGGGCCAGGTGACCCAGAGACAAAGGGAATTGCTCTTACCGCAGCCCGAAGCGGGTATGGCAAAGTAAGTAAACTTAACTGAAAATTCTCCTCCCGGCCCTCCACCGGGGGACGGAGTGGTCTGCTTACCAGCTCAAGAGCAAACATCTTGGTCCATGGGTCGTCTGTCTCAGGAATGCTTTGCGCCTTGCGGGTCCTCGGAGGGGTTCGAGAAACGGGGGGCGTGCGCCTCCTGCTTGTGCTCGATGCTGGGTCTGAGAGCTGGGCCCAGGTTGAGGCGGAGCTGTGTGTTATTTATTTGAAGGAGTATCACTAGTTATTTCTGGAAAAAATGACATGCCTGTCGCCGTTTATCAACAGGCAGCTAGCATCTATTTTTAGATTTCTGTGAAACTTGCCAAATAAACATTAGCTAGCAATACTATGTAAATTTTTAGCTAAATAGCAATAACTTTTTTGGCCAATTGTTTCGATTGTGGAAGATAGTCAAACCTTTTTTATTTACTAAGCATTTATTTATAGTAGCGCTAGCAAGTTGTTTTCTGGAAAAATACGTAACCGTCATCTGCGAGCCTCTTCTTTTAATATAAAAGGTTTTTTTTGGCTATCTGCAGTTGGCCATTCTGGTTAGTCTGCAAGCCTTTAGTGACTATTCAGTGTACGGATTTGTGAAGAACACACTGCTGGCTACCAAATATTTTTTTCTGTTGTAGAGATGGATAGAGACTATGGCTACCTTCTCAGCACCCTAAAGAGAAGGCAGCTTCATAGCAGAGGAGGACATGGCTCATGAGGGCATGAGCACACAGGAGAAAGATCTGCTGGACCAGGAACTACTGCAGGAAGATGCAGACAATGAGGAGATGGAGGATGAGATGGAACCTGATACCCAGCCAAGACCATCAACTAGGTATGTATGAATGTGTATGTACTGTTTATTTCTGTTTCTCATGACTGATACTCACAGTAACACTAACACTATTACTCTTATTATTGTGGGTATGGCTAGCCATTCTTGCACAGGTCCCAAGTCAGCTAGAAAGCATAAACGCTTCCCTGACTCTGAATCGATGTCAGAGTACGAGGGATAAGAAACACAGGCACCAAAACCACTCCCTTTTAAGCCTAGCCATCCATTCGGTATTGAGGTAGCGTGTGTCACGCTGTGCGGTCAACCTCCAATATGATGCTGTGAGAAATGTACTTATTCGTGCTGTTTTTACTCAGGCTATAGTTGCTGAGATATGCAGCTTTACAAACCGTTAGGGGTGGGAGCTCTTCCTAAACTGTCCGTCATATTCCTGCAACAAAGGAGCTTAGATGGAAGTGACCCCCAATTAATTTTACAAATTTCTTGGGTTGCTCATTTACATGGGTTGATCCAAGATGGCAGCACAGTAGCACGCAGTGGCCGCTCCGGATCCAAAAAGGTGCTATTTTTGTTACTTAGCCCGACTTTTATGGCACATGGACATCGGAGCAACTGGTGTTTGTGTTTACCATTGCCAGACACTGCTCAAATCTAAGATTCATGCAACAACCAAGCTGCATGATGATCTGCAGGAGAAGCTACATGACCTCAGCTTGCTGCGGAGACCAGGCCTCCAGTTCTGGGCATCACCTGATGCCGGTGGCCGGGGAAGAGGTCGTCGTAAGTGGTGTGCGAGGAAGCAGAAGCGCGGCAAGAGGGCGGGGTCCATACTAGGCTACAAACAAACCCTAGCCGGCTGGCTCTCCCATCTATCCTTCTCTCAAATGTTTGCTCCCTGGACAATAAACTGGACTACATCTGACTCCAGCAGACTACACAGCGTGAGTTTAGAGACTGCTGCGTCTTTGTTTTCATGGAGACGTGGCTCAGAGACAGAGTTCCAGATGCCGCCATTCAGCTAGACGGGCTCGCCTCGTTTCTTGCTGACAGAAATGCAGCACTGTGCGGTAAGATGCTATTGTGGCCTGTGTATTTACATCAACACGGAATGGTGCAACATCAACACTTTATGCTAGTCAATAGCTACTGCTCATCGCTGGTGGAGCTTGTGACTGTTAGATGCAGACCTTTTCATTTACCACGGGAATTCACCACTCTCATAGTAACTAGAGATTACATCCCCCCCCAGCGCTAATGCTAAGGAAGCGCTCGGTGAACTGTATGGGGCTATTAGCGTTTATTGTCACTGGAGATGTCAACCATGCGAATCTCAAGACAGTGCTCCCTAAATTCCATCAGTATGTGGACTATGCAACGAGAGGGGTGAACATGCTTGATCTTGTTTACACAAACATTCCAGGCACATACTGGCTGAAACTCCACCCCCACCTCGGCTACTCAGACCACATCTCTGTTATGCTAATCCCAGCATACAGACCACTCGTCAGGTGCAAAAAAATGATTCAGAAGCAGGTGAAAACCTGGCCAGCAGGAGCCACCTCTGCAACATATGGTGGAAGGGAGGCTGCAACATATGGCGACTCAACCAACTTGGAGGAATACACAGCATCAGTGATCAGCTACATTAGCAAGTGCATTGATGATGTCACTTTCTCCAATACCATCACCACACGCTCCAACCAGAAGCTGTGAATGACTGCGGAGGTGCGTGCACTGCTGAGGACCCGAGACTCCACCTTCAGAGCAGGTGACAAGGCAGCCCTAAGAACATCGAGGGCCAAACTGTCCCGGGCCATCAGAGAGGCAAAGCACGCACACGCTCAGAGAATCCACAGTCACTTCCAGGACAGCGGCGACACGTGGTGCATTTGGCAGGGCATCCAGGCCATCAGCAACTACAGGACAACATCAGTTGCCTGTGACAAAGATGCCTCCCTTCCAGATGTGCTGAACGACTTCTACGCTCAGTTTGAGGCGCAGAACGATGTGGTGGCGAGGAAGACCCCTCCAACGACCAGGTGCTCTGTCTTACCATGGCTGATGTGAGGAAAACTCTACGTAGAGTCAACCCACTGAAGGCTGCTGGACAAGACAACATTCCTGGCAGAGTGCTCAGAGGATGTGCAGACCAGCTGGCAGATGTTCTTACTGACACCTTCAACATCTCTCTGAGCATTGCCATTGTTTCAACATGCATCAAGGCCACCACCAGCGTCCCCATGCCAATGAAGTCTTCAGTGTCCTGCCTCAATGACTACCATCCCATCACACTCACACCCATCATCATGAAGTGCTGAGAGAGGCTCGTCATGAGAAACATTAAGACCCAGATGCCCCCTCACTAGACCCACTGCAGTTCACGTATTGTCCCAACCGTTCAACAGACGACGTCATTGCCACCAGCCTCAATCTGGCCCTCACCCACCTAGATAAAAAGGACTCATACGTTCAAATGCTGTTCATAGTCTTCAGCTGAGCATTCAACACATTCATTCCTCAGCACCTGATTGGAAAGCTGAACCTTCTGGGCCTGGACACCTCCCTCTGCAACTGGATCCTGGACTTCCTGATTGGGAGACCTCAGTCTGTCCAGATCGTGAACAGCATCTCCATCACCACCTCACTGAGCACTGGGGCCCCCCAGGGCTGTGTGCTCAGTCCACTACTGTTCATTCTGCTGACTCACAACTGTACAGCAATGCAGAGCTCGAACCACATCAAGTTTGCAGATGACTTGACCGTGGTAGCTCTCACCAGCAAGAACGACGAGTCAGCATACAGAGAGGAGGTGCAGCGGCTAACAGACTGGTGTAGTGCCAACAACCTGTCTCTGAATGTGGACAAAACAAAAGAGATTGTTGTTGACTTTAGGAGAGTGCACAGTGACCACTCTCTGCTGAAAATCCTCTTTGGAGATCGTCAAGAGCACCAAATTCCTTGGTGTTCAACTGGCGGAGAACCTCACCTGGTCCCTCAACACCAGCTCTATTAACAAGAAAGCCCAGCAGCGTCTCTACTTTCTTCGAAGGCTGAGAAAAGCACATCTCCCACCCCCATCCTCACTACATTCTATAGAGGGACTATTGAGAGCATCCTTAGCAGCTGCATCACTGAAAAGCAACCAGCATTGTGGATGACCCCACACACCCCTCACACAAACTGCTCACCCTCCTGCCATCTGGCAAGAGGTACCAAAGCATCCGGGCACTCACGGCCAGACTGTGTAACAGCTTCTTCCCCCAAGCTATCAGACTCCTCAATACTTAGAGACTGGTCTGACACACATACACAACTGTACACCATCCAACTTTTGCACATGTCCAGAGTTGCACATTAATTCATTGTCACTTTATACCTGGCTGCTACCTCAATAACTGCTATGTCCATAAACACTATTTCATAGTATGTTATGTTTACATTAACATTTTAGAAAGTGTCATCTTTTTGCACTACTCTGATTACAAAAGTTTACTGGTCGGCGCTGCACTGTCTCTTACTGTTCCTGTTGTCCTGTTCCTTTTAGTAATTTATTGTAATGTTCTGTACTTTTTGCACACTTTTACACGTGCACTTTATGTAGAAATGCTATTTAGTCTGTGTAGCCTCATGTGGGTCTGTGTTTGTCCTATGTTGATTTATGTAGCACCATGGTCCTGGAGGAACGTTGTCTCGTTTCGCTGTGTACTGTACTAACTGTATATGGTTGAATAACAATAAAAAAAACACTTGACTTGCTTGAATTGATTGAGTCTAAAGCTTGGTCAGGATTTAAACAATACATGAAGGGCAAGCCTACTCGGTGGGGTTATAAATGATGGGTAATTACAACATCAGACTCGGGGTATGCTCTCAAATTTAATGTTTACACAGGTAGTCATGATGGGCATGTCACTGACTTGGCCACCAAAGTAGTTGACTTGGCCACCCAAATAGTTGAATCGTTACTGCAGCCATTCAAAGACCAGGGCCACAATGTTTGTTTTGACAACTTTTACACATCCCCAGATCTTATGGTTAAGTTGTTAGAAATGGGAACTAATGCCTCTGGGACAAGCAGGGTGAATCGTAAACTGTTTCCTGCAGAATTTAAATACATCTAAAGATGGGAATGAAGACAGCTCGTGGGGATATGAGTTGGTGTAGGATTGAGGGGAATATACTTGTAATTCAGTGGAAGGACACGTGTGCAGTTACATGTCCCTCCAATTTCCACAATGTGAATGGCTAAACCAAATTTACTAGGTTTGTAAAAAATGATAAGGACTTGACAAAAGAAGTAGCCCTCCAGCCCACTATCATCAGCGATTATAACAAAGACATGGGCGGTGGTGATAGGTCAGACCAAATTATACAATTTTATGATGTCCTACAAAAAACTCAGAAGAGGTGGAAGACTATTTATTCTCCACTTCAAAAACATTGCTGTCGTAAATAGTTTTGTATTGTTTAAGGAATGGCAACACATTTATGTCCCACCATGGGAGGAGCGTAGACCGGTGAACTTAACCCAGATAGATTTCAGAGAAAACCTGGTTCGTCAGCTGGGAGGTATTGATATTAACACAAGTTTCCATTTGCTTACACTAAAGCCTGTAGTCACTCCTTCATCATCACTCCACACAGTCCATGTCCCTAAATTTGAAGAGTCCTCTGTGAGATGTTGGCTATGCTATTGGAAAAGTAGGACTGAAAATAAAACTAAAGAAGCTTGTTGCGCGCCGGAATGTAACGGCAAAAGACTTTGCTTGGTTCGCGATAGGAACTGTTTTCAGTCTTGGCACTCAGCTGAGTGTGACCAGTTTCATGAAGAGGCCTAGGTTGGGCTGTGTTTACTGGTGTTGTTGTCCTTCCCTCCCCTCTTTTCTCCCTCTCTGCTCTCCACAGGTATTGCAGTTGTTGAGTATTTATGAATTTATATATATTCTGTTCCTGCACTCTTTATTAAAAACGTATTTACTGTAGATAGTTCGAAAGTTAGATTTTTTTATGTTTTGTTATGTAATTCGTGTAATTCTAATGTTCAAATTAAATAAAATGTGTGTTTAAATTAACACATAAATGTATATTTCAGTGTTTGTGTCAGTTTGATGTTCAGATTTATTATTACAGGTCCTCGAAAGGAGTATTTGAGGAGTGTTCATGTGAAATGTATCTTAACATTCTAAATGTTTGTTTTATTCAGTTTTCTCACTAATCACTAAAATGGTTATAACTTTTAAACAATAGATTATATTTCTAATCTGTCTGCTATTCTATATTGCCACATAATTATGTATATTTCATACACTCTAAGGTTCCCTTTAGCTTATAAGTAAAATGGTTGAAAACACAGTTGTCTGATGAAGTATGGTGGCCGGAGAAGATTTTTGTAAATATTGCTGTGTGAAATCTTATTGATAAAGGATGACATAGCCTTAAATAATCATACATATATTTAGAAAATTTGAAAGCCCTTGTTGGTAATTACAAGGGTATTATGCAAAAAATGTGGTTTATGAGGAAATTTCTAGTGTCCCCATATTTCAAATCGCTTACAAAACATAATAAACTATGTATTTTTAAATGTAATAATGCAGAAAGTTTTTATGAGGGTTAGGTTTAGGGTTAGGGGAATAGAATCTATTGTTCGTACAGTATAAAAATCATTATGTCCATGGAGAGTCCTCATAAGAATAGCTGCACCAACGTGTGTGTGTGTGTGTGTGTGTGTTATTTTAGATTTTCAATTTAAATTTGATGTGCATGTAAAATGGCTCTATAGAACGTTCAGAACAAAGTTTAACTGTTTTTATATGATTAGACCATATATATCCCTAAAAGCAGCTAAGTTATACATGCATGCAATGGTCTTCTCACATTTATCTTATTGTGTGACTGTCTGGAGTCAGGTTTCTCAACTGACCATCAAACCTGTTAGATCTCTATATAAACAAACACTAAACATTTTGGACAAGAAACTAATTAGATGACATCATTGTAATATTTTACCAAATTATAGTTTGCTTAGCTTTGAACATTTTATACATTTGTCTCTCATTAAAATGTTTTTTTAAATGTGTAAATAATCTTGCTCCAGATATCATATGCCGATTAATATCAAAACAGAGTAGTAAGGGGATCACTACAAGAGGTACAACTTATCAGAATTGCACAGTACCGAGGAGAAAAACTACATTTGCTCAATCCAAATTTTCAGTTTAAGGTACACTGCTTTGGAACAGCCTATCAGCAGAACTGAAAATGCAAAAAGAGCTGAGCATTTTTCAAATAAATCTTAAAAAAGTGGTTCAAACAAAAGCAGGTTTGTGAACACTGATGGTCGTGCACAGTCTCAGCTTTCTTTTATTATTGTTCTATTTTTTACTTTTTGCTTAGTTTTTGTGTGATTATTGTTTTATTGTTGTTAAAAAAAAGCCTAACCAGGGACTGGGGCTGGAAATTAGCCTTTGGCTAGAAGCCTGTATGTGGAGCATCGGTTGCTTGAAATTGTAGAAAAGTTTCTGCATTGTCCCTGTTAAATAAACTAATAAATAAAACAAATAAATAAACTACATTGAATATGAATTACATGTTTGGTACTGTGCTGGGACACCACACCATGAAATGACCTTGACCTTTGACAGGGTGTGGAAGTCCTGCTAAAATCACTTGTCTGGATATTATATTTCTAAAACTTCATTCCACATGAGAGCACGTGTTGATAGAGGTATAACAACTATGCTGCACTGCATCTAAATCAAGGGCTTTTGAGCGGCTTGTTGTTTCAATGCAGGTGACAAGGTCATATGATTGCAAAGCAGAGACTTTAAAACACTCCTGATACTTGAGGTCGATCAATCTTTTGAAAAATTTGAGACTACCGAGGTGCAATAATGTTTGAAGAAACCATTATTAGTGAAGATTAAAAAGGATACGTATATGCACTGTTGCCTCATGCTTCTAATAGCATCTTGGGCTAAACACACCCTGGAGACAGATCCCAGACAGAGAAGTATTACCTTACAGATGGTAAAAATGAAGAGGGTGGATGAGACACGAGGAGGTGTTCAATGATAATAGCTGAGAGAAGAATGTCAAAACACAAATAAGGGAAAGGTTTAACGTCTGACAACAGAATCCGTGGCTCCATTATAAACTGAAATTGGATATTTTATATAGCACCTTAAAAATCCAATTTAGTGGTTATTGCATGTTAACGGTATACATGGCTTTTTAAGTAGCACTAGATGGGCCCTGTAAGATCACCCTATATTGGGATGTATCCCCTTCATTTAAAATCATATAGGAAGACTCATAGAAAAGACTCAGGTGGCTGATGTTAGTGGTTAAAAGTCTGGTTCACACTTGGCAGGTGGCTTTTGTCTGATAATTTTTTGCCTTTTGCATACAAATAGGGAGATTTAAGGGGACTGGGAAGTTGATCTTGGACTGTGACTGTGCAGTGCTTCATTTGTTAAGCACCTTATTTTCAAAGAGACAGTATGTCAAAAATGTACTTTCAAGGATGCATGTGAATTTGCACTGAAATATTAATCCAACACAGGAAATCTGGCTCCGATACACTCTTGGAGAAGTTCTTAATTCAAAGGAAGGTCGAAACTGTTGAGCAACGGTATACAGTTAGTGAACATTCAAACATCGCTCACAATGCTGGGGCTGCCATTTATATTGCCTTCATATGCTATCGGAATTATCTTACAAATGAGTTTCCTACTTAGAAGTTGCACATAAACACCCAGGAAACTAAGAGATAATTTTGATTAGCGAGTTTCAGATTTTCAACATGGTGGAGGAGAGTAGGTTTCTGTAGTGAAATATATATTTATTTTTTTCTAAATGCAAACCTTGTTATCACTTGCCGTTTTGGTCATATACATTTATATATATCAGTAACCATTTGATGCATATTATAGAGTTTTACACAGAGACAATAGCATGTATTTGACCAAAATGTATTATCTTCAGCACACTGACTAACACTGCAGTATGGTGCCTAACAGGGTTGGGGAGTAACGGAATACATGTAACGGAATTACGTATTTAAAATCCTAAATATTAGTAACTGTATTCCTTTACAGTTACAACTGAAATCAGTGGAAATCAGAATACAGTTACATTCAAAGGTATTTTGATTACTGAAGAGATTACTTTTCCTTTTATAGTTTTTTTTTATTTAATAAATAGTCTACTTAGTTGGAAAACATTTATTCATATAAATGATGCAATCCGAGGAGCTTTTGAACAGCAGTGAACACTTTATGATTTGTTTCATTCATACAAGCTCTTTCACACTGTTGTGAATGAAAAGGTGGATATGATGTCATTGAGGAACTTTCCATTGGAGCTTAATAGAGTAGTAACATTGTGTTTCTACAACTTAACAAAAAACAGTTAGAAACGCTTTGACAGATGAAACATAAATGCAATGAATGCACAATTACATTCCATATCAATGATTTTTACGTGGTTACGGTCATTTTAAAATAAATGCTAACCAATGTAGCATTTAGCATCATATACAAAGCTACAGATAATATATTTTCTGCTTCAATCTATGAACATTATCCACATTTGATCAGAGATGTAAGCGCAGCGTAGTTCTAGCAGGAAGACTAGCAGGTGTACATCATTACCCCATTAGCTAGGTAAACCATAGCCATTGCTTTATAAATCTGCTCACAATTTATCACATTGCTGTTTCAGTGCGCTAACACGGCAACCTCTACCACCACCAGTTGAGTCCCATCCTGTACGGGGGTAGGCTCCTCACCCCTGCCTCCTATCTCCGGCAGGATATGACGGTTCCGAGTACAACAACTTTGGACCGCCAGATGGGGCTTATGCCAAAGAGAGACATAACACTGCAGCGCTAACACGGCAACCTCTACCACCACCAGTTGAGTCCCATCCTGTACGGGGGTAGGCTCCTCACCCCTGCCTCCTATCTCCGGCAGGATATGACGGTTCCGAGTACAACAAATTTGGACCACCAGATGGGGCTTACGCCAAAGAGAGACATTACTTTTCTGTTTTATATTTATCAAATAAATGTCATCTAATTTCACTCAGTCTGCGGGACTTCCTGAGAGAAAAGAATGCCATTGAGTACACTCTATGGGGTTTTTTGTCAATTGTCATGTGAACATTTAGCTTTGTGCCATGCTAAAATGCTATTTCTAGTCTTTACATGCATCTGTTAGTTGGCACAATTATATTATATAAATATAGCTGCAAGCAGCAATTATGGGGCCAAGCACCGAAATTGTAAGCATTGCACAACATTAACCACAACTCAAAGATCACATATGACAAAGCCCAAACACACACAACATTAAACAATGCCTCAGGATGGATTTGCACCTATGACTTTCTAGGACCACAGAGCCACAACATTGGCAGTCACCAAAGGGACATACCATGCATAGAGCAATCACAGCCAATCATCACAGTTACCATAATCAACTTCGTATTAATGTAACTTCTCAACAAAATGAAAAGCAAAATGTGATTGGAGAAAAGACCAACAAACAAATAAAAGCACAATGCAAAGATCTCCGTAACAACATACATTTTAACTGTGTGATTTGACATGGTGGGGATTCAAACCCACAACACTTGAAACTATTAGTCATTGCTTTAACACACTGAGACACACAGTTGACATGTCAGGCTGATGACAAAGAGACATTTGCAAGATTAGAGTCAGCACACAAGTGTGGATTATCTTTTTAACTATAGGTGGCACTGTCTCAAAACTGCTCAGATATCCTCAGGACATGATGTTAATGATGCATATTTGTTTTAAATCTGATTTTTTTTTAAAGATACATCAATTTTTAATAAATTTCAATTTGGTGGAGGGACAGTATGGCTGACATGTGAACATTTTTGGAAATCTGCATGACATAAGGAATGAACCCACCAACCCCATGATTTTAGGACATATGGCTCAAAAGATACAGACAAAAATAATCATTGGACCCATAGGTCTCCAAACTTTGTGTGTACCCTCAGATTCTGGTCCTGATGAAACATACAAAGTTTCGTTTTGATAGGACAAATCAAAACGCAGAGACACAGCCTCACATTTAGTTTTACATCGACCTTGTTAACTTTGCGCTGCCATAACTTTTAAGCAAAGCCAAAAATCTAAATTATTTACTATAATTTCTGTTTGACTACTATCATCTGGCAAAGTTTGAAGGATGTGAAACTTTTAAACTTTAAACATCATTATCCAAGAGGACCGTAACTGCAATGAGTTATAATTTATAGAGGTTCATTTGAAACATTAAGAGGAGAGTAATCAGACAAAAAAAGGAATTTGGTTTCTCCATATCACCACCACCAGTCCAAAAATTCAATTTTCTTTTGAATAATACTAATAATAATAATGAAAATAGCCGCAAGCAGCAATTAAGGGTGCAAGCACTGGAACGGCAAGAATTGCACCATAATACGCTCAACAAATTATATGCAATGCAAGCCCACTCTACTTCACAATTCGCCCCACAATGTGATTGAACTGATAACTTTCTGCACAACAGTTAAGTACAAAATATTTGAGAGAAAAATGTTGTTACAACCAAGTGGATTTTAATTCAAGCAGGAATTATGCAATATAGTCAAGCCTCTGTAGTAGTAAGCATAACAGGAAAACTCAGAGGTCAACAGAAGCACAATTTTTAAAACCGTACTTTGCAATAACTTTTGAACAATAACCCAATGCTTTAACTACTGGACTACACAGTTGACACATCTCAACAATGCCAAAAACACATTCCAAGCTGAGAGTAAAAACAATAGCTGAGAATATCTTGATTTTAATGCTAAGTGGTTTTGAAATTGAGCAGGAATTATTCAATGTAGTATCAAGATCAACATAAAGACGCAGTGTTCAACAGAAGTATTTTTTTAATCATTCTTCACTGGACTTGATCTCACAACCTTTTGAACTATAGTCACTACTGTGCCACTCAGTTGACACATTTCAGCCATGGCAAAGAGATATACCAAGCTTAGAGTCAGCACAAAAGTGTGGATTATCTTTTGAACTATATAAGCCACTGACTCAAATTTGCTCAGGACATGATGTTTATGATGCACAAATATTTCTTTTAAATCCGAAATGCTTTAAAAAGAAATATCACTTTTAATAAAATTCAATTTAGTGGAGGGACAGTATGGCTGACGTTAGAAAAATTGGAATAATTGAAATCCGCATTATCTAAGGAATCCACAGACACCTATGATTTTGGGATTTAGGGTTCAAAAGATACTTTTGGACTGGTGGTGGCACTATGGAGTTTGTCCTAGAGGTACCACATTTGCTGTGGGTACGATTCATGACCACCCCTATCAGCGTGACAAATTTCCAAAGAATGGTTCTATGGGCTGCCATAGACTCCCATTAGGAGGAAGAAGAAGAAGCAGAATAATAATAATAATAATAACAATAATGGATACAATAAGGGGCTACACACCTTCGGTGCTTGGCCCCTAATAATACTAACGGATACAATAGGGGCTATGCACCTTCAGTGCCCTAATGAATTCTATGAAGAAAACATGTTAGAGCATAACAGCATAAAATATTTAGTTTTTATTTTTCAGAAAATGTTTTTTTTTTTTACCTTGATGTGTATTTTCTTACTTAAATTAATTGTTTATAGTCAAAACGAGTGAAATAATCTGCCAATGCAGAAGAAGTAATCCAAAGTATTTAGATTACGTTACTGACCTTGAGTAATCTAACAGAATACATTGCAAATTACATTTTACAGCATTTATTCTGTAATCTGTAGTGGGATACATTTTAAACGTAACCTTTCCAACACTGGTGCCAAAATAAGAGTTCCCCAAGAAATATGTAAGAATGAACCTGGCATCCTCCATGATTCGTATTATTTCCCACAACAAAGTATTTGAACATGACAAACCTATAATTATGACTTCAGAATTGTGAAGTAGGATAATCCAGAGAGCATGTGAAGGCAGCATTAGTGGAGCATTTAAAGAGATGCACTGACTAGCCAAAAGATTTAAAACATTATTATGACGTTAAAATGTGTTTTCAATGAATAAATGACTTCTTATGAATAGAATCCATGAAATCAGTAAACAAATTGTTTGAACAACTCTGAAAATTATGATTTACAGTAATAGATTTACAATAGATAATGTGTAATTTGTTATGTTTACATTCTGCATTCATGGTTCAAATGTTACCACCTGTTACTGTATTGTATGATGAATTTTGTGAGGAAAAAAAAAATCTACATAAAATCATGAAAAAGGATTTTTATACTTGATTTGTAAAGAACATCACCGATACTACTGCAAAGATGCTCTGCACTCCAGTGTGTTCATGCTGATTAATCTCGACTGAGTGCTGAAATTAAATGGATCAAAAATATGTTATCGTCAAAGCAGGTGGAACATCAGGTCACACCCACCAATGACATAGACCAATGGCAGTAAGAATATGTTTAACTGCTGGTACAAAGTTTTCCCAAAAGTTTGCGCTGGCAAGCTGTTACAAAGCACCACAACAAACCTTCTCACTAGTAATTTAGGTTTGGAATTTGCATGCCACTCCCCCTGACATACGGGTATAAAAGGAGTGACGCTGCAAATACACATCAGGTATCGCACTGAGGAGCTGAGCCAAAGACCCGGCGCTTTCAGCGGCTGGTTCAGTGTTGTGGCCGGCGGGACACAACATCTCATTCCCTCATCAGGGAATGGAGGTTATGTCAGTAACCGAGACGTTCCCCGTCTGTCACTCACTCGACGTTGTGTTGATGAGTTGACACTAGGGGTCCCCATGGAAAAAGAGCTGAACCGAGTTACGCAGACTGGCGGTGCGAGACGGGCAAACCTCTTTGTGCCTCGTAGCCACCGCAGCAAGCCGTTGCATAACTACCCCTAACACACTGGCAGGCATGAAGCGGTCCCCTGCACCTAGGGGAACGGATAACTGCTCAGAAGTATAAAGACTGGCTTGGGCCTTCTCTCTATTATTCTCCCCTGTAAAAGGAACAAAATCGTTCGGCTGGGGTCCAAATATATGGTCCAAGCTGGGGGGTGTAACTCCAAAGAGGAGGACACCACGGAGACCACACCCGGCCCCGAGAGGGGGGGGTGGTTTAGGTGGAATACACACACGGTCTTACCAGCTAGGAGCGGAAGCACATCGTGTGGAGCGGCGTCATGGTAGATCCTACCCAAGGGCATAGGAGTTACTACAAACACTGCGACCCAGGGCAGAGGGCCCTCTGTCCAAGCAAGACGCGGTTTACCGGTAGGGAAACCATTTTGCGGGATATACATCACACAGGGTTGCCGAAGGGGACAACCAGCACATGTGGAGCACTTACCTCAGTACGGGGGCCTAGTGACGCCCGTACCGGGGTGACAGCGAGCCACTACGAAGACTCGACGGCCGCTAGGCTAGGGAGGAAGAATGTCCAGGGTTCACACTTACTGCCAACGCAACTGGGGAAGAGCACACGTCTTCGCCTCAATGGAGGGGAAAGGCGCTATGCACAAGCGATACACCCTGCCAGCTGACCCGAACTTACCTGTTTGTGTCACCCGATAACACACAAGATGAAACTGGCTCAACCCTGAGGTTATAGAACCTCGCAAAGGTGTTAGGTGTTGCCCAACCCGTGGCTCTACATATGTCTGCTAGAGTGACGCCATGGGACAATGCCCACGAAGCCGCAACGCCCCTGGTAGAATGGGCTCGAAGGCCAGCAGGGGGCAGCACATGCTGGGCGTGGTATGCCATTGTGATGGCATCAACGACCCAGTGGGCGATCATCTGTTTGGACACAGCGCTTCCCTTCCGCTGTCCGCAGAAGCAAACAAAGAGCTGCTCGGAGCTTCTAAAGCTCTGCATGCAGTCCAAGTAGATGCGAAGAGCATGCACCAGACACAGCAACGCCAAGGCTGGGTCTGCCTCCTCCTGGGGCAGCGCTTGCAGGTTCACCACTTGATCCCTAAAAGGGGTCGTGGTAACCTTGGGTACGTAGCCCGGTCGGGGTCTCGGGATGACGTGAGAGTAAGCCAGACCAAACTCTAGGCACAGTTCGCTAACAGAGAACGTCTGCAGGTCGCCTACCCTATTGATGGAGGTGAGCGCCGTCAGGAGGGCGGTCTTCAGAGAGTGTACCTTTAGCTCTGCTGACTCAAGGGGGTCGAAGGGAGCTCCCCAAAGGACCACGGAGAGGTCCCACGAGGGAACGAGGTGCAGCCTGGGGGGGTTTAACCTCCTCGCGCCTCTCAGGAACCTGATGACCAAATCGTGCTTCCCTAAATACTTACCTTCCACTGCATCGTGATGTGCCAATATAGCGGCTACATACACCTTCAAGGTGAAGGGGGACAGCCGGCCCTCCAACTTTTCCTGCAGAAAGGAAAGCACTGATCCAACTGCACATCTCAGGGGGGTCTTCACCACGGGAAGAACACCACTGAGCGAACAGACGCCACTTCAGACTGAAAAGGCACCTCGTTGAGGGGGCCACCTAAGTCTACCGCCTCCCATCCAAGTGCCAGACATGGAGATTCTAGAGGTCTGGTCGCGGGTGCCAGATGGTGCCCTGACCCTGAGAAAGAAGGTCCTTCCAGTCGTGAGGAGTGTGAGGTCCGAGAACCAAATCCGGGAGGGCCAATAAGGGGCCACTAAGTGGACCTGCTCCCTGTCCTCCCTGACTTTGCACAAAGTCTGTGGAAGTAGGTTCAGTGGGGTAACCCTGGATGTAACCTGCCACAACAGCACGTCCGCTGTGCTGTTGAGGTAGCCTGGGATGTGAGTGGCTCACAGCGACTTGATTCGGTGCAGCGAGAGCGTAGACTGCCTTGGCGGTTGATTTACGCTGCCGCAGCTGTGTTGTCTGTCCAGAGCAACACGTGCTTGCCCCGGATCAACCACAAAAGCCTCCTCAGGGCAAGTAGTACTGCCAGCAACTCAAGGCAGTTGATGTGCCAACACAGTCACGGTCCAGCCCCGTTGGGAGGCGTCTGTCCTGACTCACGACGTGCCTGGAGACCTGGCCTAGGGGAACTCCTGACCAGGGGCTGAGAGTGCGGCAACAAGCCTGTGTGACAAGAACGCGGTGTGTGCCGTGGTGCAATGCTCATCTCTCGACTCGGGTCTGTAGCCAGTGCTGGAGTGGTCTCATATGCATCAACCCAAGCGGTGTAACCGTTGCTGAGGATGCCATATACCCCAGGAGCCTCTGGAAGGATTTCAGTGGGACCAACGTTTTCCATCTGAATGTATGCAGACAGCTCAGCACTGACTGTGCGTGCTTGCTGGTGAGACGCGCCATCATTGAGACTGAGTCCAACTCCATACTGAGAAAAAGATTGTCTGAACCGGGACGTAGCTTGCTCTTTTCCCAGTTGACCCGAAGCACCAAGCGGCTGAGGTGCCTGAGCACCAGGTCCCTGATAGCACACTACATGTCTTGTGAGTGAGCTAAGATTAGCCAGTCGTCGAGATAGTTTAGGATGCGGACACCCGCTTCCCTCAGTGGGGCAAGGGCTGCCTCTGCTACCTTCATGAAGGCGCGAGGGGACAGGGACAGGCCGAAGGCGAGGACTTTGTGCTGATATGCCTGACCCTCGAAGGCAAACCGGAGAAAGGGTCTGTGTCGAGGAAGGATCGAGACATGAAAGTACGCATCCTTCAGGTCTACCGCTGCGAACCAATCCAGATGCCGGATGCTCGCTAGAATGCGTCTCTGCGTGAGCATTTTGAACAGGAGTCTGTGCAGAGCACAGGTACAATGGGTACAATGGGTACAATGAAGTAGAGGCTGTAAAACCCCTTCTTCATCTCGGCTGGATGGACAGGCTCTATCGCGCCCTTCCGTAGAAGGGAGGCGATTTCCGTACACAAGGCAGCAGCGTTCTCGCCTCTCACCGTGGTGGAGTGGACGCCGTTGAACCTGGGCGGGCGCCTGGTGAACTAGCATAGCCGAGTCGGACGGTCCTGAACAGCCAACGCGACGAGTTGGGGAGCACGAGCCATGTCCCCAAGTTCCGAGAGAGGGACCAAGGGGACTATAGCGTCGGACATACCAGCAGACGGGGCATCGCGACGGGGTGGAGCCTGGGGTGCTGAGTCTAGGGATATCGAAGCACTTACATGGCTCCTTGTGACCGCTCCTGGAACAGACTGGGACGAGGGGGGAAGACTTCCGTCCTCGTGGCCCACGGAGACCGTCGGCTCGGGCACGGAGTTGTAATGGGGGTGGAGTGTGGCCGTAAGCGGCGCTCTGGCCCCAGGAACCAATCGTCGAGCCGCGAGGTTCACTACAGTAACTGTAGTTTAACCATGGTATTTAGTTAAACCATAATTACCACACAATTAACCATAGTTACTAATACAATATTACTGTAGTAAAACAATGGTTAACTATTTTATAAATGACTTATTAACAACAATTACACTCAATTATAAGAAATAAGAAATGTCACCTTTAGATATGTTTTTACTCAAGAAGCAGTGGTGTAGTCTGAAGAGGTGGGCATACTGTGAATTTATATACTGTGCACATGCTCTTGATCTCTAAAATGTATTGACATTTATATGCAGTTCATGTAAAATGTGTAAGAATTTAAGTTTCTTGCTGGCATGGTGTAGAGTACACTGCTAAGAACAGTGGTATGTTAACTTCATGTTAAATATGTATTTCAATTAATAGGTGTCATTATTGTTCCTTTTATTAGGCTACTATGAAAATGTTTAATACTTTATTATTATTCTAACTAATAAACTAATTAATAATACGCAATAAACTGTTAAGGATTAATATGAGTGTAGTAATGTTCATGTTATCTTGTATTACCATATACTGTACAGCCATAAAAATGTATGGTTATTTTTTTATTTATTTGTTTTCCTACTTAGAAATATAAATGTAACTTATTTGATATAACGAGAAAAGGCACCATGGACAAAAAAGAAGAAGGAAAAAAAAGAGCATAAAAAAAAATCAGGGTTGCAATAACATGCAGTATTTTCACAAAGTTGAATTGCATATGTTAAAGTTAAATGTATATACATATACATACGTTAAGGAGGGAAATAAATATGCAGTGCAAATGATAGTTTCTCCAGGGACGCTTGTGTAACAGATGCTGGAATTGTCCCGCCCCTTACTGAAATGGAAAATATGATTGTTAGCAAATATCCAATCCGGTCTGAAATGAACGTTCTGATTGGTGGATCAGCTTAGTCCAACAGTCTGTCTTGCCAGTGCTCCCCAGTGCATCTCCTTGCGTGTTTAGAGAGAATCTCTGTAGATTTTTTAAAATAATAATAATAAAATAGTATTCAATCACCGGTGCTGCGGCAACATGTTAATAGATTGAAAAAGTTCCAGGTCAAAAGCTTGTTGTTCTGGCGGCCACACATATCATTACTTATTCATGCGGGCATACGCAAAATCCTAAAACATATAGGAGGGCATACGATGACTATATATGTCCTAGACTACACGACCAGAAGCTGTTTCTCTGATTTTCTATCATTACCTGAACAAGGCGCTGATCCCTCTTGTTTGAACGAGTCTTGTGATGGCACAAGCGCTTGTCTGCTTGTGTTTTTCAGCATTTATGAATGTTAAGATGAGCGAAAGAAGAACTGGTTCCCATCCTGCACAAGTATTTGCTAATATAGCCTAATACATTTTATTTAACTTTGAAGCTTATGATTATTGTTCGTGGTAACCAAATAATAATATCCCTAGTTAAAAAATAAATCACTAATTTAGATTCAATATTTTTGTGTGAGGATTTATTTTATTTATACAACATCAGCATCGGAAGTATCAAAACTTTTAGGATTGATCCGCCCATCCCTAGTGTGGTGTAGATTAAGTAACATTAGCTGATTGCTTTGCGGTAGAATTTCTATAGTATCAACATCAAATCCATATGACAGAATTAAATCTAGCGTATGATTGTGGCGATGAGTTGGTCCTGTCACATTTTGTCTGACTCCAAGAGAGTTGAGAACATCAAATAAATGCTAATCCCATTGTGTCATTTTCATTATCTATGTGCATGTTGAAGTCACCAACAATTAAAGCTCTATCTACATTAATTACTAGATATGATACAAAATTTGCTAATTCACAGAGGAAACCAGAGTACTACCTGGGTGATCTATATACTGTAGTAAGGGCAAAAGACGACAGAGATTTTTTTTATTTATATCTTATGGAGTCACATTAAGTATTATTAGTTCAAAAGACTTAAACTTATATCCTGTCCTCTGAGTAACACCAAAAACTTCACTGTAAATTGTAAACTCCTCGACCCTTCAGAAGATGTTCATATTTTTAACAATAAACTGGGGGATTAGATTAATTTAAACTAATACTTAATACTTAAAATTATATATTATATTATAACTTATAAATATATTAATCTGTTTTAAGCCAGGTTTCAGTCAAACAGAGCACATCCAACATATGATCTGTAATCATTTAATTAACAATTAGTGCTTTGGTAGAAAGAGATCTAATGTTTAGTAGCCCTACTTTTATCTTCAATTTTATCATTTTGTTCAAGTTTGACCTTAATCAAATTTGTTCTAAATTATTTAGTGAGAGTTTTGTGTTTGGTAGTTCTGGGAACAGACACAGTCACTAGATGATGTCTTGGTGATACTGTCTCTATGTGTTGTAGTTTATGTGACCTGTGTGACGTCTCAAAGCAGCTAGCAGATGTTCGGTTTACCAGTTTGTCTGCTTCCTGACCTAGGCCCCAGCTAGACAAATACTTTCACTATTAAGACTATGAGCCAAATTACTAGAGTGGAGAGTGGCACCTTCCCTGAAGGGATGTAGTCTGTCTCTCTCTTTAGCAGGTCAGGTCTACCCCAAAAACTCTTTTATAATAAATAAATATAAATCCAGTGCTATTCTTCAGACACCACTCAGACATCCAGCCATTCAGTGACACTAATCTACTTTAAATCTCATCACCACCATGAACAGGGAGGGTGCCAGAGCATATTACAGTGTCTGACATAGTTTTTGCAAGTTCACACACTTCTTAAGCATTATTTTTTGTGATCTCTGACTGGCAAAGCCCAACATCATTAGTGCCGAAATGGATAAAAAAAAAATAATAATTCTACGTTTAGCATTAGCCAGCCCTTGTAAATTTGATCTGATGTCAGATGCTCAAGTCCCGTAAATGCATTTAACAATGGTGGCTGGAGTCTCCGTTTCCATGTTCCTTGCAATAAATCACCAATTATTAAGGCTCTTTCAACATGATTCTAAGTGGGTACATCACTGAGTGGGAAAAATCAGTTGGAAACCCAAGCAGGAATGGGAGAGTGATGCCGCTTTGCTGAGCGAGTATGCCACAGAGACATCACCCCAATGCCCTGCTGCAGGGGCTCTACAGCCAGAAACAAAGTGTGTATGTTGCTCGCTGTACTACCCACATCTGAAACAGTATCTACTGGCTTCTCTTTCTCACTGACCTCCACTAACATTCAGATGTGTGTCTCTAACTCATTAACCTTCTCCGTCAGCCTGACTCATTCCTTACATTTATCACATGTGAATCCCTCCCTGCTGACAGAAAAAGCTTTAAAGCTGAAAAAAACGTGGCCCATCATTTATCACACTTGTTTGTTGTTGTTGTTGTTGTTGTGGTTGTTCTTGAGCATTTGAGATCGATGTGGTTCGATGTGGTTCCTAATCAGCAGATGTTTGAGATTGATGCAATAATCCATGTAAAACACAGCGGAGAAAAAGAATGCAAGCAGTCAAGAGGTGAGATGTAGACAAGCAGAAAAAATAAAAGGAAAAAATAGATAAACGGGTGAGCATGATTAAATAAACGCAGTTGAAATAGAAGAAAAGTGGAAAAACCGTAAGTCGTAAAATGGCAAAGGATAAATGATGAACGTAAATAAGCAAGAATAAGCAATGCTAAGCAGGCTAGCAATCTACAAACACAGAATCATGTCAATACACCGTAACATAACCTTGGAGACAGCAGCAGGGTTTCCGTCAGATGGTAATCAGTACCGTTGCTCCCAATACGCATATTAAGCAGTCTGCTTAGGGCACCAACTCCCTAGAGGGCACCAGAAACTCCACCAGCTGCCATTACTGGCATGTTATGTTATTCAAGAACCTGGTAGCAGTCACAGAACACAGACGATCGCCTTGCACTCGCACTTTCACTTCCACTTCAATTGCAACTTTCGTACCGCATCTTCCAGTGCAAGGCAGGTGTTCAAATAACAGCTGTCTTGCTGCTGCAAACATTTTACAAAGTTCCGAGCTCTAACTGTGCTTTGCAGGCAGGTTCTACTGCTGTGTTACATTGATTAAATGCTTGGCGCAGGTATCAGCATAACGTATCCCACCATCTGTTTTCCCGACGGTCAATGCATGTGACAGTGGTGTTTGTAGTTCATGAGAAGTGTCAATTTGCACAGTTTATTAAAAGGGTCACATGTACACATTAATAGTGTTATAAAAATTTTTTGCCATAATAATAATAATACTTAACTGTTCTGTGAATCTGTAGTCAAAATAATCTGGTAATCAGGCAGATTTAGTGAGCACTCTATTCTGTTAAATTAAAGATACACCTGATGTGACCATCATTCCACCTGCTGTGTTTACAGAGCATTTGATGACTAATGATGTGAAAAGATGTCTATTAGCAATAATAGCCCTGTAGCAAAAAAAACATATAAAATGAAACTAAAACATATGAGTGCACTTTATTTTTGCTGTGCCTAAATAGTACATTGAAGGAGAGAATCATGGTTTATAGCTGTTTTTCAGTTACTGACCTTGTGTTTGCCTCATAAAATTGAAGCTACAAAGATGTCTGTTTGCTGTTCCCAAACACTTACTTCAATACATCTTTTGACATTAAGGTTGTAACTTTTTGTCATTTGCCACAACATTCTTAACTAGGGTGACCAGATTCCAAAAATGAAACTGACATATTCTTATATAGGCACAGATCAATGCAAAGGAGAGGGTGCATCCTCATCTGTAACTGTTATCACCTTGTACTTTTCGCTGGCAGCAATTTTTCTCAGTGTGTACTTGACTTTAAATAGTTTATCGTAAAATGCAGAGCAGTCCTGTCCAAAATTAAGACACACAAAAAGCATTGACTTCATGACTGTTACATTGAGTCGAGATTTATCCATGCTGCGTTCATTAATGAGAACACACAATCAACAGATGCAGATGTCCCAGGCAGGTATAAAACAAACTCCACAACCTTGACTAAGAGTCCAGAGTTGATGGTTTTGCTCTCCAGCTCAAGAAAAACGTCTGTCCATCTCTCCGTATTGTTCATGTTCCAGTGATGCGATGAGTTACAAAGTTTTTTGAACAAACCCACTCATCAAAGAGTGTGATTTCGTCAATCAAACTGCGAGCGGGGATTCTGGAGTAGAAGTGTTCGAGGCTTTTCGGAACATCTTTCCACTCTGGAATGTTTCTCAGTAGGGCCCACTCAAGTTTTTCTGTGTTCTCGAATGAGCGGCTCCAAAAGTTTCTCACTGCACAAAAGAAATATCCACTTGCATGTCCACCAGCTTTATCCAGGGCATTCAAATGCTTTTTAATGTCAGAGGGTATGAATGATTCCTCCAGCCTGGCCTGCAAGAATTTTCTCTGGTCATGAATGTGACCTTTGATTAGAATACTCACGTAACTGAGAAAGTCGCATAGACAATAGAACATTTTAGGAGAGGGGAAATACAGGACAAATCACGATTTTCTTTGAGAATTAGTCGGCACACTAGAAAAAGTGCTTAAATTCAGGACTGTCCTGGGAAAAATGGGACGTCTGGCCACCCTATACAGATATAAACATGGATTTTGCTGCAACATTATCAAGCTAACATTTTGATAAAAAAAAAAATAAAAACATTGGCAATAAGAGACAAATGTCTTTATCTATAGTGTTGCAAACATGCACACATGAGGCAGTGATACCATGCTCCCTTCAGAGTGCTCACTTCACATGCTCTACCCTTCACAATTAGTTTTCTTCTAGGTGCTCACTGTTCTCTCTATTCATAATTGATGTTTTTGGAGGAACAAACTGGTCCTACCATTCCTGTAGTCGGGCATTGTTATGCCCTAAATTGCAAATCATTTTTATATATTTCCTTGCAGTAAATAAAGTTACATAATCAGTTTAGCTTATGATGGGCTGTTTCCCACACTGCTGTATATCCTGCAGGAACACACATCTATATTAATAATAAACCTCCCCGTCCATTAAATTGGAGCATGCTTACCTTTCTCTTCACAGCCTCAAATTCAAAAACTCAAAAACACACACATAATGAGATAGAACGATTACACACACCACACGCCCATTGTAAGAAACTCCAACAGAGGCAGATGATACATAAGGTTACCAGCACAACTGTGCCACATTACATGCCTCCCTCATGTTTACTGAGGTGAAGTGAGTTTTTTATAAAGCCCATACTGAGAGCTCTCTCTCTTTTACCTCATCTCTTTCTCTATCTCTCTTTGTTTGTCTGTGAGATGCTGTGGAGGGGCTGAAAGATGCAGGCTTTGTGAACAGCATGGCAGAAGCCCCCCTGGGCTGTTGGTTGCCCGATCAAAACAATGTGTGAGGGGAGGAACAGGATAAAATGTTGCACATCGGCAGCAGAAGATAAACAGCATAGGACAGTTGAGTGGGTGCGATCCGTGGGTATTGTGGAAGACTTCACCGCAGGCGCATTCATATTGGTCACTTGAGTGTTCACTTCCATTTTACACAGTCTCTTGACGGGCTTGCACACTGCGCCAGTCTGCCCAAAACTGCATATATCAGAATGCTAACATGACAGTAATGCGCATCATGTGACAACTGGTTTCGTTTTCCCACAATATATCCTTATACTGTATGTGACAAAAAAGGAGCTTGCATAGAGCTAGTATTCATATATGCAAACTGAGTCAAGTCACATTGAATTTCCCAGTATGTCGCCACCAGTGTTGGGTGTATTGCTTGTTTTTTGTTGTAAGTAGATTTACATTTTCTGAAGAAAATGTGAGTGGTGTTTGCCAGTGAAAAACTCTGCTCCATGATGCTAGAGTGTTGTGGGTGTTTGCCAGGGTATGGTTACGCAGGATATAAAATGATCTCGATAGTATATGTTTGAGTAATTTTTGAAATTTTGCCTATATTCTACATCTAGATGATCAGATCAGGTGAATGTCCTTAAAATCGCAAGCAGTTCGGTAAAGTTATACACAAAACCAGCTAACTGAATTAAATCAGCCTGTTAGAAAGTATTTGCAGACAGCCATGCAGTCATGGAAACCGGCAATGAGGCTCAGTAGCTGCTAGCTAGCAGCTAGCTATCCGGCTAATATGATATAATTGTATAACGAACAAGACAGCACTGACAGTGCTATACAGCTATCGACCGAACACAACAGCAACTCCGACATCAACACCATAGCTGTTTATTTACATACTATTTAGTAAAAAATAATCATGATCCATAGCACTTGTTGTTTCCGAAATCACCCCTATCCACTATATTGTGCACTATTTCGGGTGTCGAACATTTTGTAGTAGCATCTGAATTCTGAAAGAACTACTCGCTCCATGCATTTCTTCATTCATTCTTACCCACAATGCACTCTAATTTGGTATAGGATGTACACTCTGCAATGATTTATTGCCCACTGTGGGGAGGACTGACGAGCTGGGAGAGAGAGAACACGATGGAGTGATAGATGGCAGATTACAGCTTGCTTCATTACTGCAATGCTTTATTTCATATAAGTAATGCACATGTAATATAAAAGTACTTATATGATGAAGTCTCCATTACTCTCTCTGACGATTAATGAATACTTATTGTTCACTCCTTGCTAATATAGAGCACTCACTGCCATTCACTATATAGGAAATATTGAATGAGTGAATGATTTCGGACACAGCCACTTTCACAGGCAAGAAAGTGTTTCTTCTTGAGATGTTTATTGCCAGTTGCAATCCAGCTTTTGGTGTATTAATGGCACCTACTGAGTTGGAGTGTGGGGCGTCACAAGAAAGTTTTTCAGTGGTGTCAAATCTAAGTGAAAGATGATGAAATTGGCAAAATTTCATAAAAAAATAAGAGGTTACACACCTTATTTAGGATCAAATCCTAATTTTAGTATACTTTAAAGGTACCTTACCCTCATGCGTTTACTTGTAAATAAACAAGTTGTTTAATTCATTCTTGAGGTCTAAAGTCATGTGGATTATATTAAAATATAATTTTTATATATATTCTTTTTTGGCATATTGCCCAGCCCTACATACTGGCCCAAGTCAAAAGAGCCCATGCCCACGTCTCCCATACAGAAATCTGGCATATGGCAATATATAAAAACTGCATATGAAATATATGTTTACATTTTCAAAATACTAATGTTAAATACTATTTAAAATAAATGTTTTCTCATTTACAATAGAATACTTGTGGACTTTGAATACAATAATACAGTAACAGTACATGCTCAAATATATGAATAATAATTTAGTATGTGTTTGGCCATATATCAGATTTCTGTATAGGCTTTATGATATTCGGGTCTCTAAAGCAGCATCAAAAAAAACATAAAACAACCTGGACCAGCACAGCTGTTCTTTTCAGCAGTTAATGTTGAGCTGTGGAACAATTGTAAAATGATGTTCAGACTGACATTCTGCTTTCTGCATACTGAGCAATATATGAGTACATTGCATTGTGAAATAACAGCATGATCTCTTGAAAATTACGCAGAGACATTTTTGCAAAATTACTTTGTGTTGAAAAACTTGTAAATTTAGTAAAAAAAAACATGTAATTTAGTGGTAATTATGTGCACGGGCGTAATTTCCTATGGGGACAGGGGGGACATGTCCCCCCCACTTTTCAAAATCCCGTTCGTGTCCCCCCCCCACTTTCAAATTCATTTGTTATGATTTTTATTAACCGCGCGCCGTCATCGCCACGGAGGAGCAAGACATCCTGCCTGTCTCTGTCAATGCGCGCGTCAGCGTACAGGCAGGACCCTGCCTGTACTCGGACGTGCGCATTGACAGAGACAGGCAGGAACGTCTCGTGCACACTCTTAATAGTGTAACTGTAAGCGCACTGAAAGTTCTACTGAGCAGCCGGTATCGCAGTAGTCAGTCATGAAACTGCCAGCAACAGGTTTTAATATCTTCTTGGATGAAAAAAAGAAAGGAGATGTAAGTTGGTTGATTCAGTAAATTAGATCAGGTCAGGGTAATTTTTATTTTGTCTACACCTGTTGATACTAACATTGACTGAGCTAATGTTAACATACATTGTTGCTAGGTAACTTCAAACTGTTAGCTAAACATTTGATGTTGCCTAGCCCTAGAACATTCTGTGTACCATGAAAACGAGTCCACTTTAAACCGCAGCGTTTTCTGTCAGCAATGTATGACAAGCAGACACTGGCTGCTAGTTTAATGTTATTCTCAACTCAACTCATTATACTCAGATGCAGAAATATTTTTGAAAGTCTTAATAATAAATGTTTTTCTAAACTTGAGCTATTGTTGTTCACTTACAATATTTGTTCATTTAAAATGTAAGTTAATTTTTTAAAAATATCTGCCGACATTCGCAATCCGCAAACAGCCGCTGACTGTCCGACGGTAACAAGGTTGTGCTGTTTAGGATCTCGCCTCATGAGGAGAAATGAAAACTAATGAGCGCAGCTCACACACAGAAATTCAGTGAACATACAGCAGTAAAAATTCATGTAGAGTTTTTATATTTATACAGTTAAGCAACATCCCACGACCAAGAGTGTGGAATACCATCACAATTGAAAATGTGACACCAATTTCATATGACAGTTAAATAAACAAGGAAATAATATTAAGTCACTTACATTTTATACGCTATATTGACTCTCACAGGAACACGTAAAGTGTTTTCATTACTGAATGATTCAGCGTTTTGAACGAATTGGTTGAGTCAAAGATTCAATGACCCATATAAATGCCTAATTCCTGAACAAATCAGCTGTTTGAATGAATCGTTTGAATAAATGACACTCATTAAGACGGTCGCCTGCCGCCTCCTACTGATGATTTAGTTTCTTGTTTAAAAGTATCATTCTTTCCAATATTTCATATTTGCATATTAAAAAAAATATTTAAAACAATCTCATAACATTATTTAATGCAGTTGTAATTTTTCAGTGTAAATTATTAAATTTGACAGCCATATAGTGTCTTATTATTCTAATTTAATTTATTGATCAAATTTAAGAATTTAAAATGAAAGATGAATAATATATTTTAAACGATTAGGGAAAAATGCCCTTTATAAAGGTTAAAATATCATAAATATGCAGATTTAAATATGTCAAAGCTGACTGAACACTGATGAGAGAATAAATTACATTTAAAATAAAATAAAATCCTATTTTTTGCCTGGACAGTGAATGACCGATTTACTTGTTTGACTCACTTGTCGAGCCCTGAGTTAGTCTATATTTTATATAGTATTATGGTTATGTGGCGAGCCTGAGTATAGTTTTACACATCAGCCCAGTCTATTCTGTAGTTACTGATAGGCAGAGTCAGGGTTTTTTACACATTAATCTGAAAATAAATGTGGCACACCCAGTTTTTCTGATGTACATCCAGAGACTCTTTTCTGGCTACGCTAGTGGGCTCATAACTAAGTCGTTTTCATATCAGAGCACAGATGAGGTGGAGCTGCTTCAGAACAGAGAGGGTGAGACAGGGAGAAGCAGTAGCAGCACAACGTTACAGGTAGGTTATGTGCTGTATGAAAGGCCAGGTGATTTTGATTTGTTGGTGATAAAAGGGAAGAAGTGTACATGATAAGTAGTGAATACAGTTTGAATATTATCAAATTAAATGTTCTTCTTGTAGGAGCCAAAGTGTGTGTTTTTATTTGTTTAGAATATTTTTTTTAACATGGTCACATCATCAAATGGGTGTGGTTTCATTTTATTTACCTGCTCACTTGTGTGGTGGGAGAGAAACAAAGAGTCAGGCCCTAATATTTTTCTGTTGACTGTTATAATATAGTTTCAGTTGTGATGAACTTTTGTTTATTTTTATTTGTGCCATGCTTTCATATCAGAGAAAAGATGAGGTGAAGCTGCTTAAAGACAAGGAGGGTGAGACAGGGAGAGTTGCAGGTATGTGCTGTGTAAAGGGTTAGATAATTAATTTTAATTATGTCATGTCAGAAACAGGCTAGCACATTTTCATATTTCATAGGAGAGACAGGGAACAGGCACAGAAGTGCAGGTAGATGAGGTGAAGCTGCTTAAAGACAAGGAGGGTGAGACCGGAAGAAGTAGCTCAGAGTTGCAGGTATGTGCTGTGTAAGGGTCAGATAATTAATTTTAATTATGTCATGTCAGAAACAGGCTAGCACATTTTCATATTTCATAGGAGAGACAGGGAACAGGCGCAGAAGTGCAGGTAGGCAAGCAGGATGCTGAACCCAACCACGCTAACCCGAAGCTCATTGCAGTGCAGCAGCTCACCAACAAAACGCTAAGGTTCCAAGAAAAGTGGTACCGTGAATTTCCTTGGCTCCACTACAGTTCAGGAGTCAATGGAATCCTATGTTTGTTCTGTGCTCAAGCTTTTGGGGATGAAAAATCAAATTTGGCCAAGAATGCAGATCCAACATTTGTCAAAACTGGTTTCCGAAACTGGAAAAAGGCAACTCAAAAATTTGCAGAACATGTCCAAAGCAATGCACACAAAGTTGCTATCACTACCCACTGCCAAAAAACAAAACCAGTAGATGTCCAGTTATCTTCAGCCAAAGCTGCACAGCAACAGGAATCAAGACGGTGTCTCATGAAAATTGCGGGCTCTGTACAGCTCTTGGCACGCCAGGGAGCTTCTCTTAGGGGCCATGAAGCTGAAGAGGGTAATTTAAAACAGTTACTGAAAGTAAGATGTGAAGATGACCCTGGCTTAGAGAAATGGCTGTCAACAAGAAAACATGATTACACATCCTCCAAAATCCAGAATGAATTTTTAAATCTATTTGCAAACAGCATAATTAGGGAAATCATTAGCTCAATTCACATGCTGCCTCTCCTCCAATATTCCATTATTATTGATGGAACACAGGACATTGAAGGAACTGAACAGGAAGCCATATGTGTCAGGTATGTTGACCATGATTTGGTTCCTCGCGAGGTCTTCTTGGGGTTTTACGAAGTCTCATGCACTACTGGGGAAAACCTAGCAAAAGTTGCCACAGATGTGTTGTTGCGCTTGAATCTTCCGCTGTCTGGTCTGCGTGGACAAACATATGATGGAGCAGCGAACATGTCAGGTAACAGAAAGGAGCACAGGCCAGGATAAGGGAGATGCAGCCACTGGCTTTGTATGTACACTGTGGCACCCACTGTGCAAATCTGGTCACCCAGGCTGCTTGTACAGCGTCATCACTGACATCTGATGCCCTGGATTGGGTCCACAAGCTTGGCTGTCTGTACAAAATGTCAGGCAAATACAAAACAAAATTTGTGAATATTGCAGCTGCAGCATCTGGGACAGTTAGCAACCTGCAACCCTAAATTGCACACTGCAGATGCGAACAGAAACAGTGTCTGGTATGCTCTCTGCAGCAGATTGTGTAAGGACCACCCTGAGGGCAAAGAGAACTGAGAAGTTGTTCCAGGAGATATACAGCCACGCAACAGAGATGATTACCAAGCTAAATATTGAGCCCATAACCATGCCCCACATTCGCCGTCCACCAAAGCGCTTCATTGGTAATGTCACTACTGCACACACACCTACAACCCCAGAAGAACACTACAGAGCTGATTTCTTCAAGGTGCTGGATACTGTGGACATCCAGCTGAAGGAGAGGTTTGATCAGGGCAGTCTGAAAACACTGACGAAGCTGGAGGAAGCCCTCCTAACTGGGGATGTAGACACTGCTGTGGTGGACCAGTATCCTGAATTAAACGAAAGGTCACTGAAAGTGCAGCTGAATATGTTTAAGCTCCAATAATCATACACACCCACTTCAGAAGCCGCTACTATACTACTACGTCAAAAAAAAGAGTCATCCCTTTAGTGCCCCTAGCACTGAGCTTGGATGCGTGGCTTTCAATTCCCAACCAGTCTTGCTGGCTGGCCAGGACCATCCGACGTGGTTATACAATTCAATTTGCCAAGCCCCCACCCCCTTTGCAGGCGTCCGCTTTTCCGCAGTACACGCAAACATGTCAAGTCCCTGCGCACGGAAATGTGACCCTTTTGCTCAAAGACGCATAGAGCCTGTCCTTCCAACCGAGATGAAGAAGGGTCTCTACAGCCCTTACTTCATCGTACCCAAGAAAGGCGGTGGCTTACGACTGATCTTGGACTTGAGAGTTTTCAACTGGGCCTTACACAAACTCCCATTCAAAATGCTCACACAAAAACATATTTTAACTTGCATCCGACATCTAGATTAGTAGCGGTAGACCTGAAGGACGCGTACTTCCACGTCTCAATACTGCCTCGACATCGACCCTTTCCACAGTTTGCGTTCGGTGGCCAGGCATATCAGTACAAGGTCCTCCCCTTCAGCATGTTCCTGTCCCCTCGCGTCTTTACAAAGGTCGCTGAGGCGGGCCTTGCACCGCTCCAAGAAGCTGGTATTCACATACTCAACTACATCGATGACTGGCTCATCCTGGCCCACTCCCGAGAGTTACTACGCACCCACAGGGATCAGGTGCTCAGGCACCTCAGCCGTTTAGGGCTTCAGGTCAACTGGGAAAAGAGCAAGCTCGCCCCAGTTCAGAGCATCTCTTTTCTTGGCATGGAGTTAGACGCAGTCTCAATGTCAGTGCGCCTCACCAACGAGCATGCTCAGTCAGTGCTGAAATGCCTCGCCACCTTCAGGCCAGGCACAACGGCCCCTTTAAAAATTTTCCAGAAGCTCCTAGGGCATATGGCATCCTCCACGGTGGTCGCGCCGCTGGGGTTGATGCACAAGAGACCACTTCAGCACTGGCTACAGACTCGAGTCCCGAGACGAGCATGGCACCGCGGCACGTACCGTGTGATGGTCACCCCCGCCTGCCGCCAAACATTCAAACCCTGGACAGACTTCTGCTTTCTGCGGGCCACTCACATCCCCGGCAACCTCAATGTGGTAGCGGACACACTGTCACGACAACGCTTGCCCAGTGGAGAGTGGAGGCTTCACCCCCAGTCGGTCCAGCTGATTTGGGAACGGTTCAGCAAGGCTCAAGTAGACCTGTTCGCCTCCCGTGAGACCTCCCACTGCCCGCTCTGGTATGCCCGAACAGAGGCTCCACTCGGGGCAGACGCACTGGTACACAGCTGGCCCAAGGGGCTGCGCAAGTATGCATTTCCCCCAGTGAGACTTCTTCGCACACAACGTCGAAGGGAGCGACAGACGTGGAACGTCTAGATTATGGATGTAACCTCTGTTCCCTGATGGAGGGAACGAGACGTTGTGTCCTCCCGGCCACGTCGCTGAGCCGAGCCACTGTTGTGGCCGGACCATTTCCGGCTCCTCAGAAAAATCCTGAATGAAACAGATGCATTTTCCCGCCTTTATACACATATGTCTGGGGGCGGGACATGCAAATTCTGTCTGCCAACTTCTCATTGGCCTTTTTTCATTGTTCAGAGGTATATTCTGTGCTCAAGATAGACCCCTAGTGTCGCTTCTTCGACACAATGTCTCGTTCCCTCCATCAGGGAACGGAGGTTACATCCATAACCTAGACGTTCCCACTCCTGACCACAAACAATGAGACTATTTCACAGAGTATATTACAAACATTCTCATTTGCATTTTGCATCTGCTAGCCAATTGAGATCATTATCTTATATTGCCTATAAGCCCAGTTTTATGTGTTTGATGAGAATGTATTTTGTGGTGGATTTTCTTTCTGCCTCAGTGGACACATGGACAAAATCAATGTACATCCCTGTAATTGAAAAAAATTCTCAGAAGTAAGAACCCCTTAAACACCCCCACCCCCACCCAATCTCTGTCTCTCATTTTATGTATTAAAAGAGGACAAAACGTAGCCCAAATTCAGGACAGGAGAAGCTTTAGGTTAGGGGTGTGTTCAAATCTGTAACCCTAAGGAAGACCCTATTAGTAATAGTGATGCTTGTCTTAGCTAGTACAACTAATAAAACACTTGAGCCAATTGCACAGACTAAATGTCAGCATAATAACAAAGACAAACAAAAATAAAGGCCCTGTTAAACATGACAGACAAGAAAAGTCTCTGAGGCTCTGAATCAAAATGCCAAAGTGCTCATTACAGCAACTGCAACACCATCTCTCTTTTTATTTTTGTCTTTATTCCAGTTCTGTGTGTCATCGCTTTCTCCAGATCATTGCTTTTTATTTGACCATTTCATGCCATTTAGCATCATTGCTTTGATGAACATGTTTGTCAGTGTACCTGAATACTGCCACTAGATAAGAGCTATATTGTGCAGATAGTCGTCATTATGAAACACATATTACTACCGATTAGACAAAATGGGCTTATCTGCTCTGATTGTTCTCTTAGAACTTATTATAAAACTGAGCTGCAGTAAACCTGCCAACACTACCGATTTTACCAGTTTTCTCCCATTTTTCCAGAACTCCTCCCACTGTACTCCCAATTTAAAATTTCTCCTGATAAACACTCGATTTTCCGTATTGACTCTTTGTTCATGAGAATATATTAGACCTCCAGGTAGGTTTGCCACCCATCCAGTACAATACGGGATCAAACCGTATTTAAATATGAAATTATGCATCCCGTATCAAATTAATACGGGATGCGATTTATCCCATAAGCTGGTCAGATGGCGTCATAGTGAAACAAATAATCAATTTTCAAAACTAAGTAATCATCATAGTAATCTTTAATTGCAAGTTTACAATGCAATGCATTGCCTTGCAAAGCTAGACAGTAAGCTAACATATGGAATGAAACTCCAATAAATGTCACAAGGCATACATTTTCTTGATTTAAATTTAAATTAATATCAAACTATATTCCACTTTTTTTATTTTTCTTGTAAGATTGCAAATACAGAAAACTCATTTGTGCTCAACACAAATGAAAACAATTTGCAGGTAGATATTTCTCTTCACAAAATAACACCTTTAAATTGCTAAAAACTTTATATTACTTACAGACGAATAGTGCCTCAGGAAAAGCGTAAAGATTTGATGCACCATACATGCAGCCATGTGTTCTGAACTTAACAAAATGTGAGAACAACCACAAGGTGGCAGTATGACTAATCAAGTCATTATTTCAAAATAAGAGTCCTCATTAGAAGGCAGCACACTCCCCGCCTGGCACAATTACTTTTTGCCACTATTGATCCAACTTGCAAGTAACACGTTCTTTTAGGTAAAACATTTTAAGACATTTTTTTCTCAGGTAGAAGAACTATGATTTCTGCAACTGGCCTCAAGAAGGTTTTAACAGTTCTTTGTTTTGCAATTCTTTGCCAATCTTGAGTCCCACAGACCATTTATTTCTGTGTACTTGACAGTCTTTGAGTAATACAACATCCACAACTTTAATGCTAGGTCTGTCTTCTGTCCAGTTCCGGCGACTTTGTAATGAGGACAAACACTCTCCCCGCCATCGTTTCCAAAAGGTATCTGCTAAACATTGGACTTGTTTCCATTGTTTTTCATATAGACTGGAAGTATCAAAGTTTCCAGAAGGGGCTGACAAGACACTCATCTTTTGGGTCAAATGCATTTCTGGGTTGAGAATTGTTGGATTTTCAGGGTCAGTAGACACTGGTAATAGAGGTCTTGCATTCATAATAGCCATTAGCTCAGCCATTAAAGTGCTCAAGACTTCATGAGTGAGACTACTGGGCTCAGTCTTTAACAACATGGCATCCAGAATATGCCTGCCTCAATTAGTCTTTCCCAAGAATCCCCCATATGCAATGAATGTGGGGATTAAACAGCCATGTACATCCTTTCTCCTGTAGGTAATTCTGTATTGATAGAGCATTGGTGTCCTTGTTTAGTTCATTGCATGCACCCACAAAATTCATGCCTCAATCAGAATGGAGAAGATCCTCCTTAGTGCATTGATGAAGCTGGAGGTAGTCATGGATTCAATAAATTATATGTGCACAATTCTGGTAGACATACATGTAAAGATTACTGCCCAATGTTTGCTTTCAGCACTACGTTCTCTTGTGCATCATGTGACAACTGTCCATGGACGAAAGATGTCAAGTCCAACGTTGGTGAATGGTGGTTATTGAGCAAGTCTGTCTGCAAGTAAATCTTCAATTTTTTGACACTCTAAGCATCCCCTGAGCTTACGACACCCTACAAATTTTTTAATGACAGTAGATACTACACGTTTGCTTCCAATAATCCATAACCCTGCAGCTCGGATGGCTCCTTCTGTAATATTACTTACTTGGTGTGCTGCTTGTTCATGGTGAAGTCTTACAAGAAAGGTAGAAATGTGATGTGTTCGTGGAAGAATGAGATGGTGTTTTTCATCTGGATACATCCGCAGAGGTTATACAACCTCCAAAACCCATTTTCAATCCACAACTGGGTTGAGCCTTGTTTGGAAATTGGTTATCACTTCTCTATATACTTATATTCCTATTTTAACATTTCATGCTGAACAGAGCCAATGATCAGATTTGATCAGAACAGAGCCAATGGCTTTGATAAGCTCTGTGACACTGTATGGCTTTCTGTTCTTTTGGCATCTTTTGTGAATTGTATGGTTTGGTCCTTGGAAAGATGTTGTGACATGAATGAGTTTGGTTAAAGTTTAAATGAGATTCTACTAACTAAAAAGCGCATGAAGCGATGGCAACCCTACTGTCTCACTAATATTTTGGTTACCAAGGTCATCTCATTATCTGTTTCTGAATTTATGAGAGTGAAAGCATTTTTCCTCGGGAAACTCTTCTGTTTGAACTGTTTGAAAAGGTGGACATGAAAACCAGTTAGTGTGTTGCAGCAGATTTGCAGGTGCAGGTCGTGTGGCATGATCTGTAGGATTTTTCTCAGTAGAGATGAAGAACCATTGATTAGGGTGTGTAGATTTTCTGATATGAGACACCTGATTGGACACATACACATTGAGTATCCCACTCAATGTCCATCTCTGAGCAGAACATATAGTTCAACAGCTAACAAAATTGCATAGTTCTAACTGTGGAATTGCATGTACAGGTCTAGATGCCAACTTGGATTTTCCCATGATAAATCCAATATGACATTGTCCTTCAGATTCTATGACTCTCGGGTAGGCGACAGCTGCTATCGCTGTTGTTGAGGCATTTGAAAAGATACAAAGTTATTTTTCTCTTTGTTGAGGTTAGTGAAGCTGGAATGTAACACCTTTGAATCTTGATATGTTCAATGGCATCTAATGATTCTTTCCACTTGTTCCATTCTTACTGTTTTTCAGATGTAAGTGGCATGTCTCACTCATGCTGTTCAAGAGTGAATTAACTGATGATGGCTTTGCCATGCATTGTTTTGGGTGCCACAATTTCCAAAGGGCCATATATCCTGTTCACTGTAGAAAGAATGCCCCTTCTTGTGTAAGGCCTTTTGTCATGAGAAACCTGGAATGTGAAGCAGTCGGTTTCCAAATTCCTTGACAGTCCCAAGCTTTGTTGGACAGGAAGGGAATCTGAACTGAAGTCAAGATCTTTTATACTCTTTGCATGATCTTCTACTGGGAAAGCTTTCATTACTTGTTTGCTGTAGGAGGAGACTTTATGTAGTAACAGATTATATTCAGCCAGCATTTCTCAGGTTCTTGTCAGAATATTAATTGCCTCTTCAGGTGTAGCTACCGAGACAATAGTCATCTACATAAAATGTCTCTCTATTAACCTTTTGGCATCGGTGCCATGTTCTCTCTCACCCTCTTGATCTGCTTTCCTCATGCAGTATATGGCCACGGCAGGCGATAGACTGTTACCAAAAACGTGGAATTTCATCCTATAGTCTATCACATTCTTTTCCGTGTTGTATTTATACCAAAGAAATCTGAGGTAATCTCGATGTTCTTCCTGAACAACAAAACAGTAGAACATCTGTTGGACATCTGCTGAGAATACTATAGGTTATCTCCTAAAGCGCAGAAGGACCCCCAAAAAAGTGTTATTTAAGTCTGGACCACTAAGCAGCAAATGATTCAAAGGCACTTCTTCACATTAGGCACTCGAGTCAAACACGACTCGTTTCTGATCTTTCTTTTGTGTGTGATATACTCTAAATGTTAGGAGGTACCAGTGCTCTTTGCCTTTCTCCAAGGGTGGAGCAATTTCTGCATGATCATTGTCCAGCATCTTTTGCATGAACTCTGTAAAGTGTTGTTTCATGTTGGTTTCATTTCTAATGTCTTCTGAAGAGAGCAGAAACATTTCCTTTCTTGTTCTTTGTTACTTGGTTGGCAACGTCTCGGAGATGGAAATGGCAGAGGTGCCACAAAGCTGTTCCCATCATCTCTGTATATGATTGCTTCATGATATTTAAGAACTTTTTCATCCACAGACAATGTTGGTTTATCATCATCCCTGGATCTGTGAAACACTGAACAACCTAAACTGTCTGTAGTAACAGAAAGACTTGTATCTTCCATGCAGGATGAAGTTTGTGAACCTTGATGTGGAACTGAAATTTTCTTTCACTTGGATGTTATTTGGCAAAGACTAAGGATAGATGGCCGACCATTCAGAAGCACATTTGCTTTAAAGACATTCATGACTGGTGGCTTGTGGTCTGTTCCTAAACAGATTTCACCTACAATGACCCATCCTAAGTCGAGTCTTTGAGCAAAGGGAGCATTGTCGGGCCCATTTATTTGCTCACGTAACTTATGTACTCTCAGTATATCTCTTCCTAACAACAGCAGGATAGGAGCTTTGGGATTCACAGCCGGAATTTTGTCTGCCGCTGACCGCAGATGCGGATGATGCCGAGCTACCTCAGGAGAGGGAATCTCCGACCTCTCATCAGTTATCATGTCACAGAGTAGGGGAGCTGAAGCTGTAACTTACCACTATATTAGGCTCAACTATGAAGTTGACAGCTGTTCTACCTGATGTCTCTGTCGCCCTGAACATGTTTTCAGTGTGTAAGGGCTAGAATTAGTCTTGATACCAAAGATGTGGTAAAAAAATATTTTTCAAGAGAATGATTACTTTGTTCATCAAGCTCTGCATACATTGTTACTGCTTCCTCTCTCCTACCAGCTGGATGAACTTTAACCAGACAGATTTTGGAACATAGATTCCACAGATTTCTGTACATTTTTATGTGACTGAGAGGCATGTGTCCTCATTTGTTTTTTCTTCATCCCTTTTTCTCCACTGCATCAACTGCTATAGGGAGAGGACCTGGATGCATGCCTGAAATGTGTTTTTCAATTTGTATTCAATTTTACATTTAATCACTCACGTTTAATTTCACCTTGCAATCTTTCGCTAAATGCTGAGTAGTTCCACAACACCTGAAGCATATTCTTTTCTCTCTCAGAAATGTTTTTCTGTCGTCTAAAGGCTTGTTTCTAAAACGTCTGCACATTTTCAGAGGATGGGGCTTTTTGTGTATTAGACACTGTCTCTCAGGACGCTGCTGGAGTTATCTGTTTCAAGTTCTGTTGGAATATCTGTTTTATGCACATTCACAGGGACTTTGTGTCTCACAATTTTTTCTGTCTTAGAGAACTGACTTGTGGGTACGGAAAGGAAAAAGCTAGGATCATTTCAGATTTTTGCCTGTTATCTGACAAATCTGTTATGAATGGAGGGAAATGTACCGTGTACTCTTCCTTGTATCCAAATCCATCCATTACCCATCTTTGCTGCAAGCTGTATGGGAGTTTTTCCACTATGGGTTTCAGTCCTCGAGCTGTATCCAAATATGCTTGACCAGGAAGGTACCCCTCTATCTATGAACACTCCAGTTCCAATAAGATATATCCCAGCTCCCTGAGTTTCTTTATTGCTTAGCCTTGGAAAATCTTTTTCAACAATACATGCTCAACCATCTCTGGTGCTTCATAGGTTTCTTCACGTCTTTGCCACAACATGTCAAGTCCTGCTTCAGGATGAAGAAAATGTACAGAACAAATTATTTTTGCTTGTTCTGATGACTCGGGTCCTAGCCATTTCATCATCAAACCCATTTCCTCTCAGTCTGTCAATTTAAGATCTTTGGTAGCGCTCTTAAAAGATGCTTTCCATGACCAGTAATTTTCAGGATGGTCAGCAAACTTGAGCAAACTAGAGCTCAACATTTCTTTATGGATCAGATGCTTTGTTTGGTCAGACCCCATTGACAGGTTTAACGGAATACATTTTTCTGCATAAGGTTATTGTGAGCCTTTTTGGAAGTATGTCTGATCTGTTGGTGTGGTTCCTGTAAACTGACATATTTTTTGTTGTTAAGTGGCTGTCAGCTGTATTTTCACTTTAGGTATTTCCAAATACTCACCTACTTTAATGAAGTGTTCTGATGGTTCCACTTTGGCTGGGATGTCTGTAAGGCATACTTTTGAGAGTTTTGCACATAGTCACTAACTAGTCCATTCAGCTGGGCTGAGAGGTTGTTCAGGGACTTGGGGTTCTTCTGCTAACTCTCAGCTGTCTATTGCTTCTTCATAAGCTGCTGCCTCAGCTAATGCAAAAGCAACTGCTTTTTTCTTTTGAGTAAGCTTGCCTCTAAATCAGCTTTTTTAATTTATTAAATTTGCTTCTTATCGGCAAAGGACAGCTGCGCATGGGCTGCTTCAGCCTTAGCTCGTGCTTTGATGGCCGCAGAACCTATGGATGACTGTCTGCTGCTTTTTGATGATTTTGACTGGATAGACTTGCTATCGGCACTTCTTGGAGACATAACTCTTTTTAACTGATCTGTCATTTCTTCCAAATATTCATTTTCTTGTTGCATTGAAGCATTTGTTTGAGTGCTTTCTAACTGTTACTGTTTCCGTAGACTCATAGTTGGTACAAAGGATTTTATTAATCCTTCTTCTTTTTACTTTTCTATCCTCACAATGTGTTGCCTTGCAAAGCTTGACAGTAAGCTAACGTATGGAATGGAACTCCTATAAATGTCTCAAAGCATAACTTTTCTTGATTTTAATCTAAAGGAATTTCAAACTATTTTCCAATTATAATCCAAAAATTACTATATATATATATATATATATATATATATATATATATATATAAAATAAAGTCATCACAACTATGGAATAACAGAAATAGAACTATGGGAATTATTACTAAACAAATTCAAAACTGTGTTATATTTTAGCATCTTCAAAGTAGTCACCCTTTGCCTAGAATTTGCAGCCATGTACTCTTGACATTTTCTCAACCAACTTCTTGAGGTATCACACTGGGATGCTTTTTAAACAGTATTGAAGGAGTTCCCATCTATGTTGGGCACTTATTGACTGCTTTTCTTTATTATTTGGTCTAAGTCATCAATTTAAAAAAATTATGTTTTAATTACATTTTAGTTTCATAATGAAATAAATGAATATGGGGGCACAATTATATTTTTGTCTACAAAACTCATTTCAAACATTTAAGCATTCACCTTCAGATCAAGAGATTTTTAAGATCATGAGAAACATTTCACTACCGGTCAAAACATTTCAGTTTTGACCGGTAGTGTACATGCATAGAAGCTAACACAAATGAAAACAATTTGCAGGTAGACATTTCTCTTAAAAGAAAATAACACCTTTAGATTGCTAATTCCCATGCAAATGTAAAATTATCAACTTTAAATTACTTACAGATGTGTAAGTAATATAAGCAATAGTGTCTCAGGAATTTCTACTTTTTTGTTTTGTTCGATTATTTCCTTTATTGCAATATTGAAAGTTTGTTGAACTGTTTCAGCAGATACGCAACCGTGCTTGTTGTTTAAACTGTTGGAGAATTTGTTTTATTTTGCATCCAATGAGCACCCCAAAGGAGTTTATCTTTGGTGTATGTTGAAACAAACTGAATAATAATTCTTATGCTTGGTGTTTCTTAAAGTGTGAATTCTTTCATTTAAAATGCTTAGCAGGGTTGTACTTTCTGAATTTGTTTGAAATTTCTTTTATACTGTCTGGCACCCAAACTGAACTTTAAAATCATCGGGCAAACCACCACACAACTTCGAACATACAATTTGAGCACTGTGAAGAACAGACAGAAATTGAAATCATGCCTTCTGCCATTGCTCTTAAATCTCATTCCCGCATGAGTATGTTCAAACTTGATGTTTGGTCACAAGACAAGTGAGAATCAATAGTATTTTTAGAGTGCACAAATGTAATAATAGGTCCTAAATGCAATAAAGGCCCTAAATGTACTGTAATAACTTTTGGTCCTAAATGTAATAACGTTTGATCTGTGGCATAACAAGGACCTTATGGGCACCACTGCAAAAACAATTGATGTCCCCAACCTCGATAAACTGACAAACCGTAAGTTGCAGGTAATGCTCAAAGAATTTACTGCTAAAAATGAGCTACTAGTAGAGTTCACAATGGACTCTAAGTCCAAAGTCCTAGCTCTTGCATTCTCAATTGACCAAATGTCCAAACCCTTAAGTCTCTCCTGCCTCATGTTGCTCCTAACGTAGGACTTGATGAGTTATTATTTGGAAAACGCATGATCTGTTGTCACAGCTGTAACAGGCAAAGTTCAGAAAAGCAGATCTGCAGTGCACACTTTACTGAACGATGCTGTCACAAAGCTGTTGTAAACTATCAACATTTTGGTGAGATGCTGTACAGTTGAATGCTTCGCTGTCTCTGCCTTGAAACATGTTATGAATGAAAGTGACAGGGAAAATGACAGGATATGTCCCTGTATGCTCTGCTAAGTGGTTTGCATAGTGGTGAAGCTCATCATCATCTGCATTTTCTAGGACCTCTTGATCTATACAATAAAAACAGTTGTGAAGTTTTATGCATGCCCCTAAATCTTTAATAAAGTTGATTGATGACAATGTCAAGGCAGGCATTAAATACATTGACACAGAAATAACTCTCACCAACAAAAAACCTCTTGTCCTTACAAAGGTCATCAAAATGGGACTTCTTTTTTTCTTGTTGAGGCCACCTCAAAAGTGCTTTTGACTCCCCATCTCTCTGAAATGGTGCAAGCAGGGTCTCACTGTTAAAATATCTGTCTTAATTTAGTCAAGACATTGGCTGCATTCTTAAGCCTACAAGCTGATCTTTGCATGTCTGCATTTCTTGCTTGGAAAAACGTTGAAACTGCATTGACAAATTTGAAACTGCATTGCCTACATTTATGTTTAGTTCTTGACAGAGTCATTGATAATTAAGTTATGTTTATGTGCAGTACAGTAATGTATATTGCTAGTGGTTCCTTCTCAGTGATTATAGCCTGCACACCTGAATACATTTAGTTTCTATTGACTGCAGCGTCATAACATCATCCACAATACTTTCTCTGATTAACAGTTTTTGTTGATTCACACAATTGACAAAGAAAAGGAAAACATATATTCACAGAATCAACATTCAACCACAATTATTCCCAATCCCCAACCCCACCCTGACCTTCCAAATATCCATGTGGTTACACTTGAATAAACAAAAATAAAAAATGAAATATGTATATATTTCACACACATTTAAAACTACACTTCTCTCTCAACTGCCCATCACTGAGAGCCCCGAGAGCACAAAGGCCAAGTAGCTGCCCCATTTTTTATTAAATTAATCTAAATGGCCTAGCCTTCTACATGACATTTCTTTGAATGCCGCCTCACTCGCCATCTCTGTGCAATATGTCACACATAAAACTGAACGCTCAACCAAAATTCTTGGATCTTAACACACCACCAAAAAACATGGGTTGTGTCTCCATCTTCTTATTGGCATAGCCAGCAGGTGGGAATGTCTTTCAGACCAAGCCTATACAATCTAGAGGGGGTCAAATAGAATCTTAAAGCATGTAAAATCTTAAATTCTATTAGTCGCACCCTTGCGATGTAGACTTGACATTTTAATCCTAGCCCACACTCCCTCCTCCAATACCAAGTTTAGATCTTTCTCCTATAATCTCTTGAGGGAAGCCAAAGCTCCATCCCCCAGACACTGAATTAGCAGGGAATAATACACTGATGCCGCATGACATTTTCCAAAAGCAGTAATCACCACTCCCAGAGTATCTGCTGCTTTAGGGGGGTATATGCTACTCCCAAAAATAGTACAGAGCAGGTAGCGCAACTGTAAATACCTAAAGAGCTGAGAACTGGTAATGCCACAATGTTGAACCATATTTTCAAAGGATCTCAGCACTTCACTCTCTTATAGGTCACTGAGCGTTAACCTCCCTCTCAATCCACTCTGTCCAGCAGAAAGGGGACTTATTAATACATAATTTTGGGTTTAGCCATATTCTAAAGTCTACATTTAAATAATTTTCTAATTAAACACTCTTGACACTTTTGTCCATACAGAGTGCAAATAGGGATAATGGGGCATAACTTAACTTCTCTGGTTAGTTTGATAGAAAGGGTTTGCAATGGCGAAATAGGGGCAAGAACTTCCTGTTCAATACAAAACCAGGGAGGGGCTCTCTCAGGTGGAAGCATCCAATGAGCCAAATGTCTGAGACCAAATGCATAATAATAAAACTAGCAATAAAACTAAATCTTGGGTAGGCCTAGCCCAACTGTGTCAATCGGCCTATGCAAGTTAATGAAATGTAATCTGGGACGTTTACCATTCCAAATGAAGGGCTTCACAATGCTATCAAATTGTTGAAATAAGAGAGATTGTACCAGGTAGTTGAATTTTTTAATACAATTCATTTTAATAACATTATCCTTCCCACTTAAAGATAAATTAATGAAGCCCACCTGCCCACATCACTGGAAAACCTTTTTATTAAAGTGTCAATATTAACTCAATAACACAAATTTGCTGGGAATAAAATACTTAATGCCCTGTTTGGGCCACTGGAAGGTGGCTGCCTGAAAAGACATTACTGGGTAGTATGCTTTCAGAGCCAAAGCTTTGGATTTATACCAATGAACTCTGTATTTAATGATTCAGTATAAACTTGGTGCTAGTTCTGTAGCATAAGTTCTAAAAAAGTCTTGCCTGTGGGCAAGGCCTTAAATACCTTACCAAGCTCCTCCAAGGTTATCTCAGAATCAAGATAATTTTTTTGCTCAGCCAACAGTTTGGCTCCACAAAAGTTCCTAATATCCTCTTCAGGAGACAAATATGTAGAACTATAAAGCTCAAGATAGAATTCATTTAAATCATTATTAATATCAGTGGCCAAGATAAATATTTCACCACTAGCAGATTTTACTGAGGGAATGGTAGAAAAATACTCACTCTGTTTTAAATATCTTGCCAAACGTTTTCCTGCTTTGTCCCCCGACTCAAAGTATGACGGTCTTGCCCTGAATAGCCAAAACTCCACCTTCTGAGACAAAATAGGATTATATCTGTATTTCAATCGGGTCAATTCTTTGAGGCCATTAGATGACATTCGACACTTCAGCTCTGCCTCAGCACTTTTAATATTCCCTTCCAATTCCATGAGTTCTTGTGCTTTGGATTTTTTGGTGAAAGCTGCATAATGTTTAATCCGGCCCCTAAGAACCACCTTAATTGCATCCCAAGCTCTACCCATAGAGGATACTGAGGACTAGTTGGTCTCCATATAGACACAGATTTCAGCCTTCAGCATTTCTTGGAATTCAGGATTTGCAAGAGGGATACATTAATGCAAATGTGGCAACACCTGTGAACACACCATGGCATGATCTGAGACTAAAATGTTTCCATTTGAGCAATCAATATCAAATGAAATGAGGGACTTAGATATAAAAATATATATTCTAGAATAAATCTTATGGACTGATGAAAAAAAATTATAGTCCCTACCAGATTGGTTCAAAAGCCTCCAAGTATCTGTAAGACCAAGATTTTTACACATCCTGTGAAGCTCTAGGGGGCTTGCACACTTTTGCTTCACTATGATCAAGGACTGAGTCAATCAAAAAATGTCTCCACCCAATATTATATCATGACGGGTGCCAACGGCTTGCAACATACCTTCAAGATCTATAAAAAAGCCTTAATCATCAATGTTAGGTGCATAAATATTGACCAAAATAAGACTTTGTCCCTGAATTTCAGCTAAAACAATAATTACTCTTCCTAATTTATCTTTACTCTGTTTGAGACATTTGAATTGTAGATGTTTACTTATCAGTGTAATGACTCCCCTGCTCTTACTCGAGCCTTCACTATAATAAATAATGCCCACCACATATCCATTTCTTGAAGAAACATTATATCATATTTCTGAGAAAAATAGAGAAATAACCTTCCTTCTTTTTATGGGGTGCCCCAATCCATTCATATTCCATGTATAGAGAGACAAATCACTCATATTAACATTTGTAATTTTAGCATACAAGAAAAAAAATAGATTGTTTGTCAAATACAAGATTATAAAGACCACATTCCAACATCAGTGTAACAATCAAACCCCCGAACATCCCTAAGAAAAAGAAAAAAAACGTGCACATTAACCCCACTCATGACAGCGGCAACTGGCGTCCATCCCTCCAAAGTCAAACAATCCATGTACGCCTACGAAAGCCCCCGTGACACACTTGCCATTGCTCAAGGGCGGTGTTTCCATACACATTTTGCAAGACAGAATTACACAGCAAAAGATAATCTATAAAACAAACTCCAGCCAATAGGCAGAATAAACACAAATAGCATGTAGATTCATCCATAAAACTGTCCAGAAGGTGTGTTATTCTATAAAACAAAAACTCCAGCATCTGTTCTCCATTTGGCTGGGAATATCAGTGCAAAAGCGACCTTCCGTTGATGTAAATTTTTCTTGCATTCCTTGAATCTATCACGTCTCTTGTTGAGTTTGCAAAAACAAAAACAAGAAAATGCTATGGTTCTTCCAAGAAAGCCTTCCTTTACTCCTCACCTCATGTAACACAAGATCTTTATCGGATGAATTCAGAAATTTGGCCAGAATTGATCGGGGCCTGTCTCCCTGAGCGGATAGCAGATCCGGAACCCTGTGAGCTCGCTCGATTTCCAGCTTATGGCTTTCTATATTGAGCAGACTCAGAAAGAGCCTGTACAGGAATTCCACCATATTCTGTCCCTCCGGGACTCCAAAGATATTGAAGTTATTCCACCGGCTACAGTTTTCCATGTCCTCCAACTTCTCCCAAACATGCTCCAAATCACCTTAGTTGCTAGCGGATTAGCAGATAGTTCCCTCTCCAAAAACTCCAGATAATCAATCCATTTCTCGACAGTCCCACTCTTGTGACCACATCAGTAAATTTCGCCCTGGTGGCAGTGATCGATTGATGTATTGCAGCAAGATCCTCTAAGTCAGCAATGACCTTCTTCAGCATTGCCAACATGTTCAACATCTCTCGCTGCATTTGTTGCATTTCTCAAACTAAATCGACTCCCTGGTCCGTGGCCTGATTAGGGGTGTCGGCTTGAGCACATTAGTGTTTTTAATATATCCAGAGCCCAATGATTTTAAATTATTTGACATATTGTCCTCCTAGAAAAGTTCTTGAAGAGAGTGTATTGAATCTCACCGGTTTATGTCATAAAAGGTGTTAAAACTAGCAAAGTGCGCAGAGCTCGCCGTTCACACACTCTATCCTCGCATGGCATCATGTGACTCACACAATACTACGCATCCTCAATTATTTCTTAAATCAAGGCCACTGATCTCAGTGCTAGCCAGGATTATCTTCTTAAGTGCAATGTTTGATGTATCTGCTACTTCCTCAAATCCTAAAAACCCCTCCCAAATTTTTTAACATTTTTTGCATTGTTGTTGCTGTCTTTGTTGATGGTCACATATCTGAAAACCTGGCTGAAGCCCTAGGTATACTTCCATTTTGACGGGAATGCTCAGCATCTGTGTACAGTTAAACATGAGCCCGTCAAAGTATACTCCATATAACTGTGCACATACATATGCGGTTGACACATGCACGCTATCACTGCTATGATACATTGGACTTTCTCTTCAGGAGTTTTTACCCATAAAGATGTCTTTATATTCCTAGAGTCTCAAGTTATACAAATGCAGGTATCTCCTGACTTCCTCACAAACACACATTTTCAGTTTTTACCTTCATTTCCGGGTTAACATTCCATTTAAGAATATATCTTGCTTTGATACCTCAGTCCTTTTTCCTTTCCTTGCATCCTTTCCTCATTTCCTATGGGGCATGGAAGCATAGGAAATGAGGAATGGAAGCAAGGAAACAATGATGCACAATTTAAGAAATGAGAAGCATTCCAGATATTTAGCCGTGATTTAGATCTTCTTCTTGCACTTCTTCTTGACAGCAATGGCTCAAATGTGAGCGTTGCCACCTTGTGAACCCACTAATTAGTGCAAATAAGTCCAGGCCCATGTAAAGTGCAAATATCGGGCTGTGCGCATTCAATGCTCAAGCAATCTGCTGATGACAAGATTTACGTTGCATGTCCCTTACGAGGACACTAGGCATTCATATCTGACCAATGTATATTTTGGGCTTGAGTTGGTCTCGTTTGGAGATGTCTTGAGTGGTGTCCATGATAACAGAAACAAATGGAGCATCACTCGTTTCAATTCGAATGTTAGTTTTCATAGAAAATCTTTCTACATTTTCTCAGACAGACATCTCTAATACCTTTATTCATGCATCATTGTAGAAATTAGTTCTGCGATCTGCAAACAGCCAACATGGCTTACAATAGACACTGTCTATATTTGGTGAATAACATATTCAATTGCTTGGCAATTTAATTCCAGCCTTGGATGGGCTTGTGTAAAAACCTTCAGAAATATTTCTATTTTTATGTTGACGGTCACTGGGGAATGGACCTGTTGGCTTAACAGGACCTATTGCAAAAATAAAGCTTTTTGCCACTGAATCAACATTCTCTGTAAATTTCCACTATCTGTTAGAAAATGCAACGTATGTTCCATCAGAACCAGTTCCAGATCTGCTATATCACCTGGGTTCAGTGGCATGGCATTTTTCCACCTCTTTATCATTGTTAGGGACTTTACGCAACAGCTGCAGATGCACCGGCTATGGCATTCTCTGTTATATTGAACATGCGCAACTTTAACTCGATACTTACAGACGTTGTACTGCGATTGTCTTCTATGAAGGAGTCACCACTGAGAATTTGTTTTACTACATGACAGATTTTGTAAATAGATATTATTAATGATTGTATGAGGTATTGTAACTGTCTGTTATATGTTTGTACCATTAGTCTTTTAATGGATTCTGTGTAGAGATTTGTTAAACTCTGGCTATTTATATTGTATTTATAGTTTGTTCAAAGATATGTCTGCTGTTGCAAACAACACCTAACCTACTCAATTACAAGTTTCAAAGGCTTACTTACAACCCCTTATATTGTTAACCCAATCCTGAATAACAAAAAACAAGCACATCTAAATTAACAATAGAATCATTTGATACTTAAGGAGCAAAGGCAAAGGAGACTTCTGTTGTCAGATCTACCACACAATTGCTGTGTCTAGTTCCCCTTCTGTCAATCACTTGATATTGTGTCGATGTAGTGACACAAGGGGTCTCCCTTGAGAGCCTCAGTTACCTCTTATCTTTGAGAAAAGGCCAATGAGAATTGACGAACAGAATTTGCATGTCCCTCCCCCGGACATACGGGTATAAAAGGAGGGAAGCGTGTGTCTGTTCAGACAGATTTTTTCTTCTGTGCCGAGCAGTTGTGTTTCAGCAAGCTGAATAAATTCATTGCTGTTCCACTCACCTCTACAAAAGCAAATTAGCGGCTTTTCTCTTCTCTGAACCCCAGTGCATACTATGCCCCTGGGCGCTTCGACAGACATCTAAAATAGTTTTATTCTCTAAAAGTGTATATTTCTCTATAAGAGCAAGCAGTTGGACATTGAAAGTCTTTTTAAAGACGCATCTTTTTCAAGATGCCATTCCTTGCTTGTGTTATTCCTGGATGCGGTCATTACCTCTCCGCTTCAGACGGCCCTTTGTGGATGGTTCATGTTCTCATTGTGAGAACATTACCATAGAAATGTTGCAATTGCGGCTTTCCTTCTTCCAGGGGAAAGCCACTCCAGCCATCCCCCGCATCGCGCCTTCTACCCATGGGTATAGGGCCAGCGCGGCTGGCGCTGTGTGCGATTTCATGATTTCAACGGGCGCGGTTTGGCCGGTTTAAAGCCCCGCAGACCACCCGTTCCCCAGCATGCTCGTCTGCCTCCGTCCGGGTCCGAGATGAGCCTGGCTCGCCTTATGGCCAGTTTGATGACTCTTTCAGACCCCTCGAGCTGGATGAGGGTTTCACCGCTGCATCGGAGAGCATCATGGCAGCACAGATGCATTTCCCCCAGTGAGCCTACATGCACAAGTCCAGTGCAAGGTCAGAGAGGATAAATAACAAGTTATTCTCGTGGCCCTCTACTGGCCCACTCAGACTTGGCTCTCGGATCTCACGCTGCTCGCGAATGCACCTCCCTGGCAAATTCCCCTGAGGAAGAACTTCTTTCTCAGGGACCCTCTGGAATCTGCACCCAGACCTCTCAGCTCCCTCTACCAGGCTTCATGGCCCAAAGTGGCATTTATTCACAAATGGGTGTTCTTCCCGATCTGAAGACCCGCAGAGGTGTGCAGTCGGTCAGTGCTCCCTTTCCTGCAGGGGAGGCTGGGGGGGGGGGCTGTACCCCTCCACCTTGAAGGTCACCACGATGCAGTGGAAGGTAAGTCGTTTGGGTAGCACGACCTGATCATCAGGTTCCTTAGAGGTGCCCGGAGGCTGAACCCTAATAGGCTATGCCTGTTCCCCTCATGGGATCTCTCTGTTGTCCTCTCGGACCTTCGGAGAGCCCCGTTTGAGCCACTAGAATCAGTCAAACTAAAGACCCTCTCTTTGAAAATGGCCCTCCTGATTGCGCTCACTTCCATCAAAAGGGTTGGGGACCTGCAAGAGTTCTCTGTCAGCGACAGGCTGAGCTCCCTCTGACCCCCGGTCGCTGTGTTTGTAGAGCTCCTCCCTGTCGAGGCAGGACCAACCACCGTGCCATTTCCATGTGTGGCTGGTAAGCCCATATGATGTATTTGCCACATATTAACCTTTCCTGTTGGGCAGGATGTGGTCTCCTTGGGGTATTTTCCCCCTGAAAGAATAGGATTGGAAAAGAACGCCTTCCCCGATGCATGTTATAGCGTTAGATGGCCCCAGCCTATCTAACACTCTATGGAGAAAAAACATAGAGAGAGAAGAGGCCACGGCTGGCGTGGCCTGCTCCCAGGCTAGTTATGTCACTTCCCTCCCTCAGGGATGTTGGAAAATATATGATGTCTCTTGGGGCATTGGGGAAGGTTACGTGCATTCTGATGTACCTGCTAGTTTCACATGCAACAGCTTGCTTGCATCTGCATCAGCAGTCCATGTAACAATTTCAGTGTTGTGGCGTTTTTAAATAGGGACCCTTATTGTCATTACATCGACACAATATCGAGTGAGTGACAGAAGGAAAATGTCTCGGTTACTGTCGTAACCTCCGTTCCCTGATGGAGGGAACGAGACGTTGTGTCTATCTTGCCACAATGCTGTACTAAGCCGCAGAAAAGGCTGGGACCTTACTCTCTGCTCCTCAGTCTGAACAGACGCACGCTTCCATCCTTTTATAACCAATGTTTGGAGGAGGGGCATGCAAATTCTTTTCGCCAATTCTCATTGATAAGAGGTTACCGAGGCTCTCAAGAGAGACCCCTAGTCTCACTACATCGACACAGCGCCTCGTTTCCTCCATCAGGGAACGGAGATTATGACAGTAACCGAGACGTTTTCTCTACCAGATATGCTATTCTTATTTCTTATGTTATGATAAATGTTTGAATTTGAATTATTATTGTCTAATTGGAATTGATGAATGTATTATTTTACCTGGTAAATAAATTGTTACAATTGAGTTTATTCTGATTTACTCTGAAATTATTGTCTTTAGTAGATTACGTTAAGTCCATGTTTCTGCAAATCTACAACCAGGTTAGTAGCGGACTAAAGCTCAGTTCTGAGTGGAGCATGGGGCACACCAACTGAGACTTTAGAGCTGTTCTGAACCACCTCACTGATATCTGTGAATATTAATACCCTACATTTAAATGTAATGAATAAAAACAATGTGGTATGTCACTGTTGTTATGAAGCTTGAGTCTGGGTAGTGTACTGTGGAATCAGTGCAAGTGTAACCATGTGAACTGTCTATTGAAGCATTCTGCAGCAGGGTTCTGTGGTTCCACTGAGTTATATTCTGATGATGTGCAGCATATAATAGTCACCAAACCTCTGCAACATGTCATTGTACCGACAAGGGTGTGTTAGCCTATTCAGGAGCATACACAGTGGCTCCACTGTTTCCACAACACTTCTCTGATCACAGACTTCTTGGGAATGCCAAGAACATCTGCCAGGATTGGTAAATCAAATGTTCTCAAAATGTTATTACATTTAGGCCTTTTATAATGTAACCCCCACCACAGGGCCACAATAATACATCCGAAGAAAAAAAAATATTCTCAATGGGTCTGAGCTCACTAAATAGTTTTAACTAATATTTTGAGTCCCGAGTTCGGGGTTTCACAAGATCCTCTCAACTTGTATGAAACAGTAATCATGCAAGTTCAAAGGTGTGTATGTGACCGCAACCTGAGGTTTCACCAGCTGCAGATGTCCAACTGAACGAATAAATCATACAAAAGTATTAGTTGAATAAACATTTACAATATTCTCAGTAAGAACCACTTATATTTCTCCCTTTAAATCAGCAGTATTACTGATGATCAAAGTTTACACATTAAACAAACAAATTTTTTTTTTTAAAATTATAAACAAAACAACATAATAGCAATTGTATGTAAATACAGAAATGACAGGCAGAACAGCAATGTCTTGAAATAAACCAATAACAACACAATACAATTAATAAAATCAATACAAATTACAATCAGTCCTGTGTATTGTTTATGTGTAATGTATATGTGTTCGTTGTTCAGTTCAGTGTGAAAATGACTACAAACGCTCCTCAATCAACGAAGAAAACCTCTTTTCCATATGCTCCATCCTTTGGCTAATGATCGTCCTCCATTTTGGAATCTCCAGCGCTGCTTTCTCTCGTGACAGCACACAGCTGAAATATGCCATCTGATCGCCACTAACACAATAAATGTAGTTCAGACATATATTCTTGGCAACTGCGTAAATGGAGTAAATTAACGACAGCCACACGTGAAGCAGTTCTCTCTCCCCCCAAGCTGTCTGAACTGATGAACGTGACTCCGCCTCCACACAGCGCGTCATCATAATACATCTGTACTATGTTCTGTATTAATACATTTTCTTAACGCAAGAAAATTAAATATATGTCTGACCCTTTTATGTATTAAGAAAGTAAAAAAAATAATAATAAGCATATACTTATAAAAAAAAATATTTAACACAAACTCCAAATATTGGGGTGGGTTACATCCTCCCCTGCAAAAATCCTGATGTCCTCATCAGATACTCAATTTTGGACTTGTGTAACAAGGCTAAACAACAGTTCACTTTGAGTCTGTTGGACCTTCATCTGTTGTTGCATCATCTCAATGACTTGACTGAAATAATTGGGCTTAGACATTACAGTGGCACTCTGCATCTCACATTGTGCTTTCCAACCAACATAATCTTTCAGTTTAGTTGGAGGTTTTTTTTCTCTTTGGGACCTCCTCACAACAACAGAAGAACCAGATTTCTCTGCAATATTCAAATTATCCGGAACTGCAGATTCTTCACAAGTTCCATCTACAGAGGAATTATCAGACTGAATTACAACATTACTGTCTTCAAGAGTATTGTTCTCAACATTGTCATCATCTTGTTGCTCATTCAGAGAACCTTCTGACACAAGAGTATCGGACCAGTCTTGTGATACGGTCTCCAAATGAAATTCTGGAGCATAAGGATTCAACGACAGCTCAGAACTCACAACTTCTGCATTCTCAACACAGCCTTCTACCACAAGGTCTTTTTCCAAATCAAGTCTACTCCCACTGCGTGTGACTGCTCTCTCCGCAGTTAAAATATCTTCCCTGTTTTCTCCAGCACAGGTTGGGAGAAACCCGCATGGAAGCAGAAGTTCTCTGTGTAACACCCGCTCAGGACCATCTGCATTTTCAGGCCGAACCACATACACAGGAATATTTTCGTCAGGCTGCTTCACCACCACATAGACAGTGGATTCCCAGCGGTCGGCAATTTTGTGTTTTCTGCGAATACGTACATTCTTCACAAGAACACGATCGCCTACTTCTACAGAAGCAGCAGTTACCCTTTTGTCCCATCTGACCTTGTTCATCAACTGCCTTTTCTCAGTATTCTGCATGGCCAATTGATAGGCGTGCTTTAACCTTCGCCTCAACTCACTAACATAATGAGTATGAGTTTTGGAGTTATGCCCCTTTGGACTGATTCCAAAACAAAGGTCAATTGGCAAACGGGGCTGGCGGCCAAACATTAGAAAGAAAGGGGACTCTCCGGTAGCATCATTTCGTGTGCAATTATATGCGTGCACTAGAGGACGAACATACTTCCTCCACTGTTCTTTCTTTTTATCACTCAAAGTACCCAGCAGATCCAGTAGAGTGCGGTTGAACCTTTCTACTGGGTTGCCTCGAGGATGATAAGGAGTTGTGCGCGATTTGACACCAGCCAGTGTACATAACTCCTTGACAAGCTCGGACTCAAAATTAGCTCCCTGATCACTGTGGATCCTTTTCGGAAAACCAAAGTTACAAATTAGATTCTCCCACAGCACTGAAGCCACTGTTTTTGCTGTTTGGTCTTTAGTGGGAAAAGCCAATGAATACTTGGTGAAGTAGTCAGTGATGACTAAGATATTGCGTGTATCATTTGAGTCCGGCTCCAAGGAAAGATAGTCAATGCAAACTAACTCCAGCGGAGCGTACGCTTTAATATTCACCATTTCAGCAGCCCTTTGCGCACGAGCCTTTCTCCTTACACACCTTTCACAGGTTCGACACTTCCTCTCAACCCACTCTGACATTTTAGGCCAATAAAACCGGGCTCGAGCAAGCTCTAGAGTTCGCTCATACCCCATATGCCCAGTTTCATCATGGACCCCCTCTAGGGCTCTGTCTCGTAAACTGAGGGGAACTACCAGCTGCCCGTACTTATGACCATATTGATCAGTCACCGCCCGATACAATACACCATCTACCAAACTCAATTTGGGCCTCTCCCTCAGCATCAATGTCACTTCTTTTGATTCTCTGAGTCTGTCAACATGAGTTAAAATCTCTCCAGACTCCATCAGATAAATTACTCTCTTGATGGCTGCATCCTCTCTTTGTAATCTGTGCCAATCAGTGAGAGACATGCTAGGTAAAGTACTTTGTCCAGGACATGGAGCAGGTTCTAATAAATCCTCAGGGATTGCATCTTCATTGCAGAGAAGCATCTCTACAGCTGGAATCGGCTCGACTATGCCTACAAGCATGTCGTCTTCCTCACACAGCTGTGCGGCATGCATATTGCAATGCACAGAATGCCGCAAACACACAGTTTTAATCGCCTTCTGATCAAATTTTTCAAAATCACTAGCAGCGCATTCCGCTCTGCTAATCAGATTAGCTACGCACTCCTCAATAGGCTGAGCCTCCTCATCATCCAGGAGGGGCTCTTGTGGGCGACGAGACAATCCATCTGCATCAACATTTGTTTTGCCAGCTCTGTATTTAATTTCAAAGTCATACATTGACAACGCTGCTAGCCACCTATGCCCAGCCGCGTCTAACTTAGCAGTGGTGAGAACATACACTAACGGGTTGTTATCCGTCAGCACTGTAAACTTGGTGTCATATAGAAAGTCGTGGAATTTCTCACACACAACCCATTTAAGTGCCAAATACTCTAATTTGTGCACTGGATAGTTTTTCTCACTCTTAGAGAGACCACGGCTGGCATAGGCAATTACCCTTGTTTTTCCGGCTTGAATTTGGTACAAAGCGGCACCTATCCCATTGATACTAGCATCCGTGTGTAAAATGTATGGTAATTTCCAGTCTGCAAAACCCAACACCGGCGCAGACTTGAGTTTCTGGATAATATTATCAAAGGCAGCTTGACATGTCTCATCCCATCTCCCCACCAGAGACTGAGACTTACTCCTTCCTCGGTGGGGCGATCTCGGATGTCTCGTAGAGAACTCCCCTTGCAGTAGGGCATTCAAGGGCCGCACTATTTGGGAGTAGCCCTCCACAAACCGCCTGTAATATCCTGCAAATCCCAGAAACGACCGCAGATCCATAACTGTCTTAGGGACAGGCCATTCCTTGATATCCAAGATCTTGTCAGGATCAGGGTGAACACCTTGGGCCGAAATAATGTGCCCCAGATACTTCACTGAAGTTTGGAAGAATTTGCACTTAGAAGGTGCCAACTTCAATCCAAAATTGGAGATTCGTTGTAATACTTGCATAAGCCTAGACTCATGTTCTTCGAGCGTATCAGAGAAAATAATCAAATCGTCAAGAAAGGCTATGACCTCCTGCAAATTCAGACCTGCCATGGCCTTTTCCATGGTCCTCTGAAATGTGGCAGGGGAGTTAGTCAGTCCTTGGGGCAGATGCCAGAACTGCCAGTTCCCGAACGGTATTGTAAATGCAGTTTTAGGACAGTCATTCTCTTCTACCTCAAGCTGATAATAACCACTTTTTAAATCTAAAACGGAGAACCATTTGGAACCTGACAACAAAGTGAAAGTCTCCTCTATCCTCCTGGCTTATCCTCTATCCTATAGATAGTGCTTAAGTAGAGACTTTTACGTCTTTCCTTAAGCTGACTTTCATGCTCGTATGTCCTTATTTTGAAAAGGAGACTGGAATAGCTCAAGCCAGGTGATGGCAAACCACTTAACAGTTCCTTAAGGTGCAACTGTGTGATCAAGGTATCCTCCCAACAACCTCGGATGAACTGTTTGAGAAGCTGCACATCTGAATGCTCACCAACCACCCCTTTCTTCTCCACCACTTCTTGTAGTAGAGTGTGGAGTCGCCGCAAATAATCAGAGGACTTTTCACCCCTGTTCTGGTGTGTTTCTATAAATTGGATGTACAGCTCATCCCCACCAGTAACACTCCCATAAGCCTTTTCTAGCTCGAGGATAATCAACTGTGGTGGTGCATTAGCGCCTGCACCAAGAGCGACATTAAGAGCAGGTGGAAGGAGGCTATCCAAAAGATGCCTTCTCTTATGCCTATCAATCATAGAGTGGTCTACAATTAACTGCTTGACATATAACTGCCACGTGGCAAAGTCTACCTCACCGTTTGGCTTTGGGCAATTGCCAGAGAACATTCTCAATTTGTGAATCAAGGGAATATGCCCCTGGTATTCGGAATCATGTTTTACCACATGTTCCACAACCACACGCTGCAACTCTGGTGGTGAAAGTAACAGGCGTTTCACTAGTTAAACTCCACGATACAGGAGGTGAACCCTCGCAGATCCCAAAAGATACTTTTGATGCTGATTTAGTGACTACATTCGGCTTCGCCTTAGGCGTTTCTTTGCAAACAGTTCTTGGAGCTGGGGTGGAGGTATAAGGGCCCTTGTCAGTAATGTCAACTTTGTGAGCAATTTTACTTGCAACCTGTTGACTTAGATCATTCACATCAATGCAATGCAATTGGGCCAAATTTTCTATTTGCGCCATCAGCTGATCAGCCATATCATCTATGGTTTGGCCAGTACGGTCCATCTGTGGTGGTACCAAGACATTGGTGTGACACTGTGCGTCAAGTGGAATGACTTTCCACGCATTTTGGCCATCTGCGTTCGAATATATATCTGCGGCAATTATCGGAGTGACAATCTCTTGAAATTCACAGAGCAGCACCCCTGAGGATCTGTCACCCAACCACACAATCTTCTGCACCTCATCAAGGTGGTCAAAGAATTCCCTCACATCAGTGAAAGTAGTACTTGGGTCTACATTAGAGATTAACACAGATCGCTCAGGGTCAAGACCATGCTGCTCACACAAATCCATTGCAACAAAAAATAAAAAAATTATTATTTGTTCCCCCCAAATTATTCATACAGTTAAAATCAACAGCTGCTTTTATCACACAGGCGCGGCCCCACGTTGGGCGCCAATTTTTTTTTATTCTTGGATGTAACCCCCACCACAGGGCCACAATAATACATCCGAAGAAAAAAAAAATATTCTCAATGGGTCTGAGCTCACTAAATAGTTTTAACTAATATTTTGAGTCCGGAGTTCGGGGTTTCACAAGATCCTCTCAACTTGTATGAAACAGTAATCATGCAAGTTCAAAGGTGTGTATGTGACCGCAACCTGAGGTTTCACCAGCTGCAGATGTCCAACTGAACGAATAAATCATACAACAGTATTAGTTGAATAAACATTTACTATATTCTCAGTAAGAACCACTTATATTTCTCCCTTTAAATCAGCAGTATTACTGATGATCAAAGTTTACACATTAAACAAACAAAAATTTTTTTTAAAGAAATTATAAACAAAACAACATAATAGCAATTGTATGTAAATACAGAAATGACAGGCACAACAGCAATGTCTTGAAATAAACCAATAACAACACAATACAATTAATAAAATCAATACAAATTACAATCAGTCCTGTGTATTGTTTATGTGTAATGTATATGTGTTCGTTGTTCAGTTCAGTGTGAAAATGACTACAAACGCTCCTCAATCAATGAAGAAAACCTCTTTTCCATATGCTCCATCCTTTGGCTAATGATCGTCCTCCATTTTGGAATCTCCAGCGCTGCTTTCTCTCGTGACAGCACACAGCTGAAATATGCCATCCGATCGCCACTAACACAATAAAAGTAGTTCAGACATATATTCTTGGCAACTGCGTAAATGGAGTAAATTAATGACAGCCACACGTGAAGCAGTTCTCTCTCCCCCCAAGCTGTCTGAACTGATGAACGTGACTCCAAATTATTCCAGAGTACATACCGAAAATTTTACAATTTAACTTAAAACATGAATTTGAAACCTAACATCAAATAAACTTGTATACATATATATAATTAATACAGTAATCCAAATTACAAGTGTTTATTGTTTATACACTTTGACCAGGTAATCAAATTACCGTATCACAATCTGTCGTATAAAATATTAACTATCAAATACCGAAGGATATAGAATGATAAAGACTTACCTAACACAATAAAAGTAGTTCAGACATATATTCTTGGCAACTGCGTAAATGGAGTAAATTAACGACAGCCACACGTGAAGCAGTTCTCTCTCCCCCCAAGCTGTCTGAACTGATGAACGTGACTCTGCCTCCACACAGCGCGTCATCATAATACATCTGTACTATGTTCTGTATTAAAGGGGTCATGACATGGTTTTTTTTATTGTATTATTATGTTCCCTTAGGTGCAATTATAGTATTAATATATTTTTTTTTAAGAAAAACTTTTAAAATCTAGTGATTTATGACCTTTTCCCACCCTGTTTCTCATCCTCTGATACAAACAGTCTGTTTTGGGGGCGTTTTCCATTTAAGACTTCAGTGTTAACGCTCACTGTTATGATTGGCTAACGTCAGTGCCTATGTATCAATTATTGACGCCTCCAGCCAGAACAATATGCAAGTAAACTAAGTAAAAACACTGTGATTATTCATAATGAATGAAATTGCGCTTTAAAAAGTAGTTTAAAGTTTAAAACAGATTACTTACAGTTTGCGTCGTCGTTGTTCCCAGAATAGTCGGCACGGACTTATATTTGAGCAACAGTTTTCTGGCAAAGCCAGCATCATATTGAGATTTGTTCTCAAAACAGTCATCCTTAAAATGTACAGAACAAACGCTTAAGTTAACACTGCCGTGACTGGGTCGTCCGCAAAAAATAAACTGCATCCATTTTTCCCTGACGCCTGGATCTTTCGGCAGCTTATTCAGAGGTTTTGTTTGACCACAGCCAGGAACAGCACATCTGTGTGGCATCGTAATTTTCCTGTGCACAAGTAGTCTCTGTCAGAGCTCGCTGTCCATCGACTGAACACTTGTGAGGCGCACGGCGATATGAAATGAGCGTAGTTGTCTCTAGCGCTTATAGCGTAGTTATGTTGTGCTGGAGGCGGTCATATGCAAACGCTGTTACGTCACTTCTAACCGACACGCCACTTCTAACCATGAATCCAGAACCAGCTGTATTTTGAGCTTGATTAAATAAATGATTCGTTTAGAATGGGGAGGACGTCTTAAAATATTAAACTTGCAGGACGTTTTAATGATACAAAGACCTCTTATATACCAAAAGATCAAGGCAAATTTGGTTTCTCATGTCATGACCCCTTTAATACATTTTCTTAACGCAAGAAAATAAAATATATGTCTGACCCTTTTATGTATTAAGAAAGTAAAAAAAATAATAATAAGCATATACTTATAAAAAAAAACAAATATTTAACACAAACTCCAAATATTGGGGTGGGTTACAATAACATTTAGGGCCATTAATATTTTGAAGACCAATCATTATTACATTTAGGACCAAAAGTAATGACATTGAGTTTGTTCCATTTAAGACCAATAATGATTACTTTTAGCGACTTTAGTGAATTTAGAACCAAAAGTTATTACATTTAAGGATTTTGTTACATTTAGTACAGATTTTACAGCCCATTTTTTTAAACTTTGGAACTTTAATTGAATGGAAAAGAAAAGCTCTGAGAATCTTCAGAATATCTTCTTTTGTGCTCCCCAGAGGAGATAAAGTCCAATGGGTCATCAAGATTTAAAGGCTAAAAAGCATTACTTCAAATTGTTTGTCAAAGTGAAATATTTACAACATTTGTATATTATCCATGTCTCTTTTTGTTTTTCTCGTTCTCTGTCTGGTGATGTGGTCATCAACCCATTATGCCATGTGCATCAGAATGGGCGATTATGTACTCTAAGTGGCCTATGTGCAAAACAAAACCCTCTATCGCCACAAATTTATTAAACATATAGTTGCACACAGCTGCATAATGGCCTCCCTAAAACCTGGAAATAACAGGCTTGTGGCAATAATGACCAAAATTGTCCATATAATGACGACTGTTTGCTGGACAAATGTTCCCATGTTGTGTTCCAATGGACTCACAACAAGAAACCACCTATGTGTGTTATTAACTCGGAAATGTACAAACTTGTGTCGGTGGACTTGTTTGTCTTTCCGCTGTTGTGATCTGCATTACTTTTTTGCATTTCTATGCCACACATTATAAGGGTATAATCTGCATTACAAGCTATCATGTAATGTCATTCTGCATCTAATTCGATCACATTCTAATATACACTCACCGGCCACTTTATTAGGTACACGTGTATATCTACCAATCCATGCGATTATCCAGAGGTGGGAGCAAGTCACACATGTTCAAGTCACAAGCAAGTCTCAAGTCTTAACCATCAAGCCTTGAGTCAAGTCTCAAGTGAAGTGCAGACAAATCAAGCAAGTCAAGTCATGTCAGTGACTCACCTCAAGCAAGTCGAGTCAAGCAACAGTACTAAAATAAATTTTTTAAATAAATATTTTTTTTGCTCTGAAAAGTGCATCTTTACATAATTTTTTATATGATATTGTATAACACATGATCAGTAATGTGATATACAATATATGTATATATATTTATATTTATCGTGGCACTTAAAAATACTCATACCTTATTATCCTAATTGTTCAGATTTTTAGAATTAACCGGTTAAAATGTATAACACTGTGTGTATGCTGCGTTAAAATGCGGTCAGATTTTCACACTGATCAAACAAAAACGGCAGACGGGCTGAATGAAAATGCAAATTCGCGCTCTGATGCAGCAGAAATATAGCTGTTAAAGAGCAACATGCAGGTTGAATTTATAACTGAATTAATACTTTATATTGTCTGCAGAGGTCTTTTAAAAACACATATGTAGAAATTACTAATGAAATCTCATTTGATGTAGAGATTTTGATGAAAATGTGCTAGGCTCTGGAATACGCCTTTCCCGCTATAGCAACGCGTCATATGACGTAGGGCGAGGCAAATAAAAGAGCTTGCGGTCAGCTCTCTCATTGTTGGGTGTTGATGTAGTTAGAGCAGTAGTGAGAGACAGAAAGTTTTAGATCGAGTTTTAGAGAAGCCATAATGGTAAATTATTGTGTTTGTGCTGGTTGCACGAATTCCAGCCTGTCAGGACATCGTGTCCATCATTTTCCTTCTAGGAAAAACAAGGCTTTTCGGTCTTGGGTGCGTTTTGTGCAGGTGAAGAGAGCAGACTTCACTGCCGCGTCTGTTACCACACACTCGGTCGTTTGTGGCGCACATTTCACTCCGGAGAATTATCGACCTGGAGATTTGTTGGAGTAAGGACCACGTGAGGCTGATTACTGATGCTGTTCCCTCGGTGCACTCGATGGAATCAAGTCCACCGTCAAAGTTTACACCGGATTTTGGCACGGGCGGGACTGGAGGACCAAGTGCTAACGTTAGCAGACATTCTGTGCAATGAAAATGAGCACTTAGCAGAGTAAGTCTTACTTTTAATTATTTTAACTCTTAATTTGTGTAATTTCGTAATAATAATAGTATAATATTTTTATATAATATTAAATATTTAATATTTATTTAGTATAATAATACAGAGAGAGGGAGAGAGACTGAGCTTTAGGACAGGCTGTCGTAACGTAATTGTCTGCCTTCTGAAATGAATTTAGTAGTTTGCACAATGCCATCATACACAGCAAAAATTGGAGTGTTACAATTTGGGTGTTAAACATTTCCGAGTTGATTTCAACACCCAAAGAGTAATTTTAACACATTTAGAGTAAGATGGTGTTCGGAGTTGGAGTTATTTGACAGAGTTTATCATCAGTATTAAACCAACTCCTTTAAAGATGTAATAATTAATACACTCCGCCCAGTTGCGCCCGCGCACACGCCACGCAGTTGCATTTCATTTCTTGGTTCGTAGGAAAAAGCGCCGCGTATGTCCTTGTGTAGGTTTGAACGGTAAGTCAAATTAAACCAAACTACTTAAACATTTATGATTGATGCAATGAATGCAACAGCAGCATGTGGAATAATACGTATAGTACGTAGCCTTACATAGAACATGCGGACAAGTTAATCATTTAAATCAAAACGAGGACATGAATTGTAGGCCTACTTCGTGGTCACAATTTAGCCTAACGTTAACGTTACCTGCCATACATCTAAAATGAATTATTTTATTTATAATTAGGTAACGAATTATTAAGTCGTGGCCACGGTATCATCTCTCTCTTTATGCATGAATATAAACGATATGATCATGCATAACGTAGGCTACCACATATAAATCGTGGTCATGTACTAATACGCTCCCTCGTTTTGATTTAACTAACAATGGATCAAATTATTGCAAGCCAAAATTTAATTAAAATGATATACGTGACTTGTGTGCATCTGCACATCGAGATATTGATGTTAAAATTATATGTCGTGTAGCCATACAGTGTTCTTCATTTACACTGATCAACATTGTCATACGCATTTGCAGTTAAAAAAAAAAAAAATGCTGGTCCAGGTCAAGTACAGCGAACAGCAGAAGTATGTGAAACTGGATTGTATTGATGGACGGTTTGACTTTATGCTATTTAATCTAAAAGGTATGTTTTATTTCACTTGATTCAAATATGATACATATTTTATATATAAATGTTGTATTTTATTTATATCAATGTTGTATGATTTCTTAATCTTTACATGTAAAGTACATTCAGTTTTATGTTCTCATCTTTTTCAGTCATCGAGAGATTTTGCTTGCCTCCGGATGCAAAAGTTTTATTCAAGGATGCAACAGGGACTGAAGTCGATGCAGAAATATTCAGCGACCTCGTTGGACAAAGCAATGTGGTGCTGACCGTTTTCTCAAACGATGGTGAGTTTAATTGAATTTGAAAGGAGGAAGGTATTATCAGAGGTTAAATTGGGCCGGAGCGCACCGGAGCACAGCTCCGCCGCCTCAGGTCCACAACACACCCTGCCGGAGCTCAGCTCCGTCTCCTTCAGCACCAAATATTGTTATTCCACCTAAATTATTTTTCGTCTCCTGACTCCTGGCAAATACATGGCATATGAGACAAGACTCATAGAGCAAGACTACACAGAGACACCCAAGCTACATGGAATTATCAGACGTCATAAATGCATTAATCGCTGGTTCAGCACCCGGCCCACAACCATCAAGGGAAAACTGTCACTATTCTAAGACAGCGACGTTACCATGGAATCCTGCTAACGGCTAGAGTGATCGAATATAAAAATAGCATGTAGCTAGAACATGTTATATAACTAAAGAATGTTAGTTTACATGTTAAATGAACTACTAAATGAAGAATAACATCAGCTGCGTGAGCATCTAAAGTAATATATTGATTTTTAACAGTTTGCATATACTGTAGGTGCACGACAGTGACGCCAGACTGCTCCTGTCTGTACATGAGCCCATTATTATCCCATTTGTTACCTAATATTTATACACATATTACACAGAAGGAAAGGCTCCTCATTACCATGGTTAGGTCAGTGTGCTAGTCTTAAATAATAGTAATAATAATAATAATGAATGTATTTATGAAAAATAAATACTAGCTGAAACACATCTTGAAACTTTAACCTGCCACTGTTGATGTCTAATAATAATTCTAATAATTCTACCTTTAGAGTATTTCATATGAAACTGAAACATTTTACTTTTACTCGTGTAAAATCCTGAAACAAATTTGTAAAGGTGATGTGTGTAATTATTAATATTTTTAACTATTTTGGTTAAGGGGCCACATCAGGCTTTAAGTAGTGCATGGGGGGGCCACATTGTAATGCTTTTGAGATACAATGTTCTGCATTGATTTGGTTTTTGTAACTTTTAAGGCCAGAAATAGTTGTGTACTCAATTTTCTGAAGTGTATCTGTGACTAATGGGACTATTCTGCAATTGCCTAAAGTATTATATTGCTCTCAAAGATAGATACTTTTCTATCAGGCATTACAAAACTCAATAAAGGCGGAGATTATATTTTTTTTTTCCAACTCTACTTCCCTGTTAATTTGTTATTCAGTTTTACTAATAATAAAAAAAAAACTTTATAGAACGTTTAATGTTTCTCGCAAAGCGGGCGAGTTTACTCTTTTTTTTTTTTCTTTACCCGTTTACATGCTAAAAGTGTCATGATGCATTTCTCCTCGATGGTTTTTCAACACTCAACAGAATAACACAGGCTGCATGAATATGATAAATAATTACTGCAAGAGTTACATTTACATACAGGTGCGAAGGGATTTCAACGTTTCTAAATTGTACAAATAAAAAATACATTTAGCTACATATTCGTCTCTGGCTTGCAATATTTTCAAACATGTTCCTTTCATACATTTTACGAGGGTGAAATCCATTGCCTGCCTGTTAAAATTCAAGATAAAACATTATAATAAAATAAGTGAATTGTAAAGTATTTGTCTTTGTTTGAATAACTACTCAACCCTACCTTACACATTAATACTGGAAAAAGAGCCCCATTGGTGTAAAAACCCTAAGTCATATTATGGCGGGATTTTGAATGATGACCATTCACGTTAAATAAGGGCTCCCCCTCCCTACAAAAGCCAATTTAACCACTGGGTATTATCAAGCACTTTGAATAAATATATGATAAATGAGCATGTAAAAGACATGTTTCTGATCCTTGTGCTGGTCATTAACATATTTAATATTTTTTAATTCTTTAGAATTTTCAGACTACTCTTCCATATCTGAGACATCTGACTCATGCAGCTCAAGTGCATCAACTGTAATCTTAGATGAGGTCGCTAACAAAAGACCGAGAACTGAGTATACATCTGCACTGTCTGCTAAACAGGTTAGAACAAAGCTTGATTTTTGTGCTACTCTTAAATGGTTAGTTTACCCAGAAATTAAAATCATGTCATTAAAAAAAATCACCCTTGTTTCATACCAAATCAGCAAGACTTCTGTGTATCTTCGGAGCACATATGAAGATCTTTTTTTTTCTTTCTTTATTAGTGGCAGAATTAACATTTTTGTGTGAACTATTCCTCCCCCTTTGAGTTTCTACAAATGTGTGAATCACCATTCTCATGTTTTTATTTTTTATTAGTTGGTTGAAGATGTGCTTAAATTCAAGTCTGGTGGTGAAGCAGTACTACAGGAGTATCAAGAAACAGAAACTCTTACAGATGCCACAAGAAGACACATGATAAACATTCTGGTGTCTCACATGATTGATACACACGGGTATTTGTTTTAGCGTGGTTTTTTTACACACCAATAACTGAATTGTCATTGTGTAAATTACGATAACTAATTTGATACTTTCTCTTAGGCAACTCCCAACTAAAGCAATCAGAGAACAGTATGCTCATGGCATCGTGGTGCTGTTCCCTTCCCTCAGAGATCCATATTCTAAGAAAGGCTACGTAAGTCATTGCTATTGTTTGCATGGCACTTTAATGTCATACTTGCAGTGTTATGACATAAGCTGTTTCTATGACATTGAAATTTGATTGTTTGATATTTTAATCCGAACATGACAAAGGATTAAAAAAAAAAGTATATTTCAGGAACACTTCTATGATGCTGCAAGCAACACAGGATACATCGCCTGGCGTATGAAAACAGTCCACAGGAAGATTCGTCGAGGATCTGTGCTACCAGACAGCTCTCTTGATGTTTCTCCAGGAGGCCCTAAATGCCAAAGGGCTACTAATTTTGAAGATCAACTTGATGGGGATGCTTGCAAAGAGGCCATGTCTTTGCTCAACCATGCCACAGAAAAGTTACTAATTTTCCAGAAGATGAGACAGACCTTTCAGCATCGCCAGAAGCTTGTTAAAGATCCAGGCTCTAGTGTTGATATCCTCTCCACCTTCCCAAGATTCCTGGATACAAAGGGGCTGGTAAGTTTGGAATAACATGTTTTCAATGGCATGCAAATTGAGAGTATTGTTTATAGTTTAATATCTTCTTTCTTAAAGGTGGATCAAGACTTCACTCTCCTCTTTGATGCTGAGTTATCCTCCAGGCTGCTTCAAAAGTGGGACACGTTCTTCAGGCCAAATGTCATAAAGAAGCCAAGCAGCTATCATCAACAGCAGAGTTGAGTCAGTTGTTGCTGTCAGCAGAAGGTGATCTTGACGAGGCAAGAAGTAAGTTGTATTTGATTTAATTGTTTTGGAGGATTTGCTAAATTTGCAGTTATAGTTACTTGTATTGTTTTGATGAGAAAAATATTAAAATGAGCAACATCAAAACCTATAAGATGGTTGTTTTCCAGATTAATTTGTTTAATCTGGAAAACAAATTTTAGGCTAAACATGAACAAAACAAATTAAGGTTTAGAATGCTCTCTGTTCTTAATCAAACTTAAAAAGTATTACATTTAACTATTTCAGTTAATTAATTCATGTGAATCTTTGTCTTCAGTCTACGACCAGGAAATGGCATCCCTTCTGTTACTGATACATCTTCTTCCACCACTACCAGGAGGACCGAAGTCTCCAAAAATCAGTGCATGTAATGCTGTTGAAAGACTTGTAATCTTTCATAAGGTAGTGGCATTTTAATAATGTGTTGTTGGTTGTTCAAAACATGAATGAGATTAAAATCAAGTCTTCATCAGCATTCTCATATTTCACTAGTCAATGAGTCAATGTTTGAAAAATCACTTTTATAATGTTGTTTTCTCTGTGACTGCACATTATGTTTGTGTCTAATGTTTAGTGTTCATCCTAACCCTAGTCATGCTCCAGTTTGGAGGAGCACCTCCGAAACAACCGGCATCAGCACCCATACCTCCTTGCAGTTGGACGTCAGAAAAGCAAGATTGACAGCTTCTACATCACCTTGGATAAGCATCTCATCCAATGGCAGGCAAACCGCTCCCTTGGGGCATTTGATGAACTTTTCAAGGCACATTTTGTGTTCAATTTGTCCTATGATACTGCACTTGTGAGCTTTTACACATTCCTGCAGACAACAGTGTATAACATTGATGTAGGGAAAATGAAGGAGTCACCCAGAGTCAAAGACTTGAGAGCCAGACTGCTTAACCAGACAGTAACCTTGTCTTAAAATCTGAGTATTGTTGAGAGAATGCTGATCTGTTTTATTTGTCAGACACAGCACCACAGCAGTCAACAGTTGATTTCACATTTAAGAGGTGAACATAGTTACTATCCTGGTTCTAAGTTCAAGTTAATTTGTTCGCAGCAAGGTTGTAGGCATCAGTTTCAAACGTATGCAGGTTTTCGTAAGCACCTTAATAATGTTCATAGCAATGTTCAGAAAATTGCTCTAACTTCAACAGTTGGATGTTCCTCGAGTGAGCCACTTGCAAGTTCATCTCGAGTAGATACTTTAGATGACCAAATGAATCCCCAGCATGAATCCCCTTGTTCCAGTGTTTCTTCTGAGAACAATGATTCTGAGCTTACTAAAGAATTGTGTGAATCCATTGTGGCAAAATTAAAGGGAAGTGGGATTTCAAACAGTTTAGTGACCTCAATTGTAGGAGATTTAGAGGAACTAACAGATACACTTCACTCACAAGCAAAGCATAACATGCTTTCTGCTTTACCTACAAGTGACCCCTACAAATTTGTGATAAATGAATCTTTTGAAAAATTAGAAAACCCATTCACAAATCTGAATACCAAATGGAAACGAAATAAATTAAAGAAAAATGGGGAGTGGTTGAACCAGTTGAGATAACACTTGGAATGAGATATGACAGCAGACTAAATCAGAAATGTGGTACTTATGACCAAGTACCAGTTAAAGATACTTTTATTTATGTGCCAATTTTAGAAACTTTGGAATTCATGTGCAGAAATCCAGACATTTGTGATCTCCTAAGGAAAGACTGTAGATTAGAGACTGACACTTTTACAGATTTTAGCGATGGCAGTTATTTTAAAACTCACCCTTTGTTTACAACCAAGAGACATGCATTACAAATCCAAATATACTATGATGATTTTGAAACTGCCAATCCCCTTGGCTCCAAACGTGTAATTCACAAAATTGGCTGTCTTTATTTTATTGTAAGAAACTTGCCCCCCAAATTTAATTCTGTTTTAATGAACATTCATTTGTTATCACTTTTTCACACACAAGATATAAGTAAGTACGGTTTTAATGTCATACTGGAACCATTGATAAATGATATAAAGATACTGGAAAGCCAAGGGTTAAGTCTTCCATTTTCAGATGAGCAGATTTATGGCACCATTGCACAGATAACTGGCGATAATCTAGGGATGCACTCAATTCTTGGTTTTAATGAGTCATTTAATAGCCGTCATTTCTGTCAGCCTTTGTTTAATTGAAAAGCAGGATTCTCAAATAGTATACAGTGAGGATGATCCTAAGGTGGTCCTTCGTGGAAGAGAAATCTTTGAAATGCATTGCCAGTCTCTCCAGGAAAACCCACAATTGAGGTCACTGTATGGGTTGAAAAAAAATTCTACACTTAATACACTGAAGTATTTTCATGTTTGCAATAACTACTCGTTTGATATAATGCATGATCTTCTAGAGGGTGTGGCTCAGTACGAAATTAAAATGCTTTTTGGATATCTCACACAAAACTTTATCTCTGAAGAGGACTTGCTTTCAAGGATTTATTCTTTTGATTTTGGATTTTTAGAACGTAAAAATCGCCCCACAAAGATTATTTTGGAGAGTGCTGGTAATAACGTTGGTTTAAATTCCATTCAGACATTATGTCTTGTTAAAAACCTCCCTCTATTGTTTGGTGACATTGTTCCTCCAGGTCACAAACACTGGAGGTTGTTGTTATTGTTACTACAAATAATGAACATTGTGTTTTCGCCTTGTCTCACTTTAGGCATGACAGTTTATTTGAAGCACTTGATTGCTGACCACCACAAATTATTTAAGTACTTGTACCCACAGAAAAATGTAATACCCAAGCATCATTTTATGATCCATTACCCCTCTTCAATTAGGAAAATTGGCCCCTTATTATTTATGTGGTCTATGAGGTTTGAGGCCAAACACAAGATGTTCAAAGTTTTTTTTTTTAAATTTCAAAAACATAACAAAATCGTTGGCTAAAAGGCATCAGATGGCCATTGCTTATCATTGGGAATCCTTTACCCTCAAACATAATGAGTTTGGGCCGATTAAATCATTTACCCTTAGAGAGGAGAATGTGGTCAGCAATCATATCCTTGAAATGATCTTGTCAAAAGATGCCTTCTCAACCAGTTGGGTTAAAGTTGATGGTGTCGAATATAGAGCTGGTCTTGTCGTTTGCAGTGCAACGGAAAATGAAATGCCAGTCTTTTGTCAAATAAGTGATGTACTTTTGGTTGACAATCTCATTTATCTATTGGTAAACAAACTATTTACAGAGAATTTTGATGAGCATCTTCATGCATTCAGAGTACTACGAAGTGAGGAAAGGCGAGTTATAAAAATGTCAGAGATTAAATTTTGTAAGCCATTTGATATTCAAAGCTCATACAGTGTTGAAGATGAAAGTTTGTATATCATACCTTCTTTTGCAATGTTTTAAATCAACTTGAAATTGTACTGCAAAAGAGAATTAAAAATAAACAAGTTGATTGAAATTATGTTGTGTGCTGGAGTTTATTTAACTATGTTTAGTAGTTTTTTTTGACACTGATTAAAACTAATTCTACGTTAAACATGTAACTCTGAACAGTGTTGTTTTTCTGTATCCCTTTTAGTGTTATTTTAACACTTTATAGAGTCAAAGAAGGAACTCTGGCATAGTGTTAAATTTTTAACTATTGTGAAAGTGTTAACTTGACTCCAGAGAGTGTGGAGCTATATAAACTCTCAAAAAGTGTTGAAATCAACTCTGTGAGAGTTAATTCAACACTCGACTTTTTGCTGTGTAGGCATGTTCGTCCACACCGGAGAACTCGGTTTCTTCATTTGCATCCATTGTAACCTGAGCTTGAGCTTGACCAGACTCCCTCGGCCATCGTCACTTCCGGTTAGTGCTTTATAGACGCGGAAGTTATTTTATCACAATTTATCTCAAAATATCGTTAATGGCTAAATATATATTACTCCAGTTCAGAAAATCTAGTTGTTTTATCATCAACATACACTATGCTATATAGGGGTGTCCCAACCTGCATGTTGCTCTTTAAACTGGTAACGCCTGTACACAAAGCAGCCCTGTGCTTATAAACAATCATTTATTAGGCATTATACAGAGGTAAGATGAAAAGAAAATGCTATCAACACTTTTCTGAAGACTCTCCCTTCAGAGATACATTTTACATATACAATTGTCATAAAAGTATTGCATTCAATGGCTTTAGTTAAAGTCTTCAGAAGTCATAATCACTACGAGAACACTTTGGATTTCATCATGAGTCATTCTGTGTATTTTATACTACTTATCACGCTTTAAATAAAGTGCTGTGACTGCATCCGAAACTGGGGAGTCCTTGCTGCGTTTTGAAGGTGGAGCCCATGATTCATAATAAACATGAGTTAGATTGCAAGCATTCGAACAGGAGAACCCCTGCTGCGCTTTGGAAGGGACAGCTCTTTAGTGTTTTAGGCGGCCCATCCAGCAATATGAGGGGGAGGTAACCCCGGCCTGTTGTTTTGACAAGGACAAGGCATGTACCCCCCCCTCACCCTGATAGTTAATGTATCGTGTTAGCTAATGAGGGCTTGTTGTGCGTTTTTGATGGGAAGACATTTGGTACGGATGTAGCTAACGTAAGTGACAGCTGACCAACGACCCAGTAATTTGTTTTTGGAACAATAATTGGAAAAGTTGTTGAGAGGGAAAATTAGCCTGGGAGAGTTGGACAGAATTTGGCAGCATGAAAATGTAAATTGAATGTCCTCTTTGTGTTTGTCTTATTCTTGTAATGATTTACTATGTTGTGTATCCTGCATCCTACTGATGTAAGGTTGACATTTGTTGGCTGCGTGATAAAACAGAGCTTCAGTTAATGTTCGCATCAACCATCAGAATGGGGAAAATATGTGATCTCAGTGATTTGGACCATGGCATGATTGTTGGTGTCAGAAGGGCTGATTTGAGTATTTCTGTAACTGCTGATCTCCTGGAATTTACACGCACAACAGTCTCTAGCGTGTAAAGAGTATGGTAAAAAAAATAAAACATCCAGCGAGTGGCAGTTCAGTGGGTGAAAATGGCTTGTTAATGACAGAGGTCAGAGGAGAATGGCAAGACTGGTCCAAGCTGACAGGAAGGTGACAGTAACCCAAATAACCACACGTTACAACAGTTCTATGCAGAAATGCATTCTGAACATAAAGCAAGTGAAACATTGAGGCGGATGGGCAACAGCAAGAAAAGACCCCTGCTGGTACTATTACTGTCAACTTAGAACAGGAGCAAGTTGTAGTTTTTGTTGTAATACAGTCAACAGGAATCCATATTGTTTGTCCTGACCAAAACCCCAGCCCTAAACCTAAATGTAAGAGGTGTTAAAATTTAATTTTAGAGTGAAAATGCAACCTCTGAATCGCAGTCACCATTGTTTATGTGAACGTGATTACTTCCTGGTTTCCATGGGACCTAACTAATGGAGAAGGTAAAACAATTTGTTGCCTAGACTATCACTGTGCTCTGCTGCCCCCTAACAATGCAGTAGTTCAGTCTAATTTTAGTGTGCTTTGAAATTTATGACTACTGTAAATTGATGGCAATATTCCCCCCAAATGTTGCCACTGTTAGTTAGTTATTTATTATGAATGTTTGACCATTAATAAAGTTTGACAATTAAAAAAGTGAAATAATAACAAAAGGAAGCTACATATTTATGAATTAATATGAATGTCTGTAAAGGGGGACTTACTAAACAGTAATTTATAGAAAGGACAGAATAAAAAATGAAAGAAGAAATTACCTATTTTAAACTAAACATCTAAATAAATAACTAATAATAATAAGAAGAATATTTTAATTATTATGATATTGTAGTGGTCCAGGTTCTAAAAATGTGTTGTTGTTTTTTTGCAAATGCAATTGTCCAAATGGAAAGTGGACTGAGAACTGGTCAAAAATGGACCAAAATGAGATCTATTAGAGAGGCCACTAATAGCTAGGGATAGTGAAAATGCAAAGGAAACTTTATTTTTTGTATTTGTGTCCATTTAATGGGGTCTAAGTTTGGTTCCTTTTGAAGAGGACTCAAGAACACACTTAACAGCCACTCTCAAGAGAGCTGCCTAAAAAACTATTTTGTTTGTACCAGACAGATAGCCATTACAAAAACATCTCAAATGGGAGAAAATCTCCATCTCCATTATCAAAATGTGGAAATATCTCACCCTCAGGTTAACTAAATACAACTCAAGCATTGCTGTGCAGATGATTGGTTATTGATTAAATGTCTGTGCATTATATAGGTTAAGTTCTAACCTGCCCACACCAAAACAGGAAAGGAGAGTGGAGAAAATTGCTTCTCGTGTCATTAGTTTCTGAGACCAATGGAAAGCCAAGGGCTGATTTAAAAAAACCTCTACATCATTTACATATAATGAGCCTTTTATGGGTCGAAGTTGACTTTGAGATGAAATTTCTAACATCTGAAAAGGTAAGAGAAGTGCATGGTACAGGAGCATGCTTCATTCAAAAAGGCATACTGGTAAAAAGCACCCAAAAAGAAGACTCCTCAGGCTTGAGGGTTTTTCTGGTGGGTAGAGGTCGAATTCTTAATTATTCCTTCAGAACCCCACAGAGATGGGGTCACAAGCGTGGTTTGGGTACTCTTATCATCTTATCACTCTGCCATTTTCACTTTCCTTGATTAAAATGTGTAGCTTCACAGCTTGCAGATGGAGCAATGAACAGAGAAGAGATGAGCTTCCATTGGTATTTTGCCTGAGAGAGGCTAATCAATCCTTGGGAGGGCTTTTTGCCCTTATTTGAATGCCAAACTGAAATAAAAAAGCAAAGTCAGAATAAGAAGGCCTCACATTTGCCTGGAAAATCTAACAGTTGAAGAGAAGAAGAGAGAAAGAGATAAAGAAAAATAAGAAAAGATAGAAAGGAAGATCCAGTGATGGGCAGTAGTGCCACTAAAAGTGAAGCTATTTAACACTCCTATGGTTTTGAAAAATATCACATCCCTTTGAGGGTCAGATGTGTAACCTTTTTTTATGATGATAATGATGCCTGTGTGTGTTCTGCATTGTGAGTGTGTAACCACTTCATTTCTGGGTATGTATGTTTAGCACAAAGGATATTTTACAATCTCACCTTGTTATTTCTGTCTGTTTGTTCTGCATTGTGGCTGACTTATTGATTGTATTTAACAGAAATAATTCTTTAATTGTCGGTCAGCGATTATCAAAGGTGGTTTTTTTATGACCACTTAAACTTATCGAATCAAGCCTAATTTGTTTTGGCATGTTCAGATGGCAAATAGACGAAAGTCACCTAGTTTTGTACTGCTCAGATAAAGGAATACATTTTTATTAAATGAGGAAAATGGATTTCGGTCAAAACTGACTGAATACCATAGGAGGGTTAGCTACATTTCTCAGTAGCGAGGTGGTATCAGTGCTAGTTTATAAACCACGTAGCTTTACTCTAGTAAAGCCAATTCATTGACTATGTAGCACAGTCTTACCCTAACCGAAAACTTTTTTTTATTTTTAGAATGTCCATGAATTTCAGAATGTATGTATTGACTTGTGCAGTGACTCTGATATTGGCGCTCCCATCAACAAAAGTGTTCTAATCATTGGTGATCTCATCGTTTTAGGGAACGCAGCTGACATGTTGATGCCCCCACCCACTTAGTTTATCCATGCCGAGAAACAACCTTGAATATAGGCATCGAAAGGGAAATTCGATTGCCTCTCAGGGATGACGCTGTTCATAATTGCTGGTCTAGGATCAGTTTCCCACCACTAGTCCATTTCAAACCTTAGTTAAGGCCTTAACATGTTATTAGTCAAACAAACATTCACAATATAGCATGGCCTCATGTGTCATATTGTTTTTATTGAATAGGTACTACAAAATGAAAATATTAAGGACACAATTGCTCATTAAAATATTATTAAAGAGGCCTTCCGCTGGCAGATATAGTCCCTGATGTGTGCTGTGCAGTAATATACAGTAGATGTATGTGCACTGGTGTTTCATGTTATAGCATCCAGGACTGCAACTATCTGTGTTCTAATTATGTTTATGTACATATCATGTACATACACAAATATGAACTGTTTACAACGTTAAAAAAAAAATGCACTTTTTTGCTGAAATCAGCTTCTTTACTTTCTAGACTGCCATTATAATGATAATGATATGTTACATTAATTACTTGTATGAAAGGACTTTGAAAATGGTTAAGTTGCTGCTAATTGTTATATATATATATATATATATGAACGCTGATGTATCTTGTAGTAACATCTGCCCACAGCAGAGATCTGGATCTTAGCACTAGGTGAGTCAGTCTGTAATCACACAGAGTGATTCATTAGATCTGATGGGAATTAACTGGGATCAGTTGCTACAGAAGACTAAATGACAACAGGATGTGAGTGGGATAGACTATTACAGACAACGGAAAACAGGAGGTTCAAGAGGTTGAGAATGAATGAATGTAACAGTAGCTGTAAATGGAATGGAATATTAGTTTACTACTTCAGCATTCCCATCCTTTTTGACCAATTACTTTCCTATGACTTTTCCATTAGTTTGTGATTCGAAAATGATGTATACAATTAATCGATTGGCATACAACCATACTGCTCTTTCTGGGGCGCTTTCCCAGACAGATATTAAGGCTAGTCCTAGACTGAAAAGAATTTTAACGCTGACTAACAGAAATCTGCATTCTTGGTCATGTTGTAAAATAGTCCTAGACTTGGCCTAGTCCTGAATAAACTAAGCAGATTTCCTGAAGGAAGATTAGAGATACTATAGGACTAAATTGAGGCTTAAATTAAACCACCATAGAGGCAGGTTTAACTTCAGATTATAGTTTTTTGTTAAAGAAGACACATGGATTACTTGGAGTATGTCAATGAAGAACAACGAATACCACCAGCTAGGCAAGTTCTTGCTGACAGAAGTGACCCGATTAGTTTTCGAGATCATTTTCAAATGCATAAAGTAAATGCTGTGGAGCTTATTTCACTTTTGGAACCCAGGCTTTCATCTGTTACCCAAAGAGGACAGCCTGTAGCAGTTTGTCTGCAGGTGCTCATAACATTTTGGCATGTGGCACCTTTCACAGAGAAACTGGGGACTTATGTGGTGTCAGTGAAACAACAGTATGTAAAGTCATTCACAGAGTATGCATGGCTATTTGTGAATTGAGAAGAAATTACATAAACGTCCCTGATGCTGCAACCCAGGCAAACTACAAGGTACAATTCTATGAATATGGGAGGCTGCATAGATGGAACCCATATTCCCATAAAATGTCCCTCTACTCCAGATGCTGAGGAATACAGGAACCGCAAGAACTGGTTTTATATAAATGTCCAAGGTGTATGCACTGCCCAGTTACGGTTTTCAAAAAGTGTTGCACTTTGGAAAGGTGCGACTCATGATTCCCGGATCTTCCTTAACTTATCTCTGTGTTCTCAGTTTGAAAGAGGAGATCACAACGGAATATTGCTTGGTGACAGTGGGTATGCTCAGAAGAATTGTTTGTTTACACCATACTTGCACCCAACAACAACTGAGCAAAGGCGCTACAACCAGGCTCATATGCGCACTAGGGGACTAGTAGAGCGCATGTTTGGTGTTTGGAAGAGTCGCTTTCAGTGCCTTCGGAAAACACTTCGATTCTAACCAAGAAGATGCTGCACTGTTATCATTGCAACAGCTGTTCTTCACAATTACCTGAAACAGCATGGATGCCCAGATCCCCCGATACTGGAAGATGACAATCTAGATGTACCACCATTTACATCAGACCACACAGAAGGACTTGCCTACAGAGATGCTTTTGCATTGTGTCACTTTAATTAGTCATTTTTTCACACTTCTGCTGGGATCTGATACATTTTCACATGTAATGAGCAAATTACTGTATTTTAAAAGTAAAAGTGTATTTTTGTCTGGTATATTAAAGAAACACCCAAAACAACAATCTCTCTCCTTCATCTTCATTTCCAGTTCTACTTGGAGGATCTTCATTTTCATTTCATGCTCCTCCTTAAGATACTTCAACTTGTGTTCATGAAATTCAATAGCCAGCTTTTCGTGGATTGTGACTCTTTTGTTTTGGTGACCATTACTGGCAGACACTGCCACCCAAACTTCTGAGGATGTGGAGGGTAAATTACCTTGCAGCACTTCAGTTATGTCCCTTTGACTTTCTCCTTGAAACAAGAACAGTTCATATATAATCAAATAAATGCACATTAAATGAGAAATGTTTCACATCAAATGTAAGAAACAGAAAGAAAGAAAAGTTTGAAAGGAGAGTAAGAAATGCCACAATTTACCCATTGTAATATGTGTGTGTGATCCCTCATCTGAACTGTCTAGATGGTCATCATCTGGTATGTTCTCCAAAGTTTGCTGGTTCTCCATTATTCCTGTCAGTAAGTCATCCAACTGATCAGTATCTTTCTTTGCAGGTCCTCCACCAGTCCTAAACCTCTCTCTTCGGGCTTCTGCAGCAGTTTTTTTAGGTTGATTTTTATATTCTTCCACAAAACCTTAATTAAATATAATACTGTAGTGTCAATCCATTGATATCACAAAACAGTGATAAAATACAGCTATCAAGGTAATAAAAGTTGACAATTCTTACCTGAAGTTGTTGTATTGTTCTTGTGGATGTTAGTCCATTTGCATTAAATTCATTACAGATGGATTTCCATGCATTCCTTTTCTTTGATTCCACGGCAGATGTGTGCTGTTTGTCTTCAATGGCCGGGTGTCTTGATACTATTGTCTTTAAAAGAGTTTTCTCATGCTCACTGAAGTTTTTTGATCGCAGTCTCTTTTCTGCTGCCATTGTTTTCCATGAACTTGCTTCTCCACTTTTCCATGTTTTATAGGCAACCTCAGTCCAGCTAATTCAGACCAGCACAGGTGGTTTTAAATTAATCTTGTTTACTTTAGTTCAAGACTTCATATTCCAGGTGTTCTTAATCTCTAATTATTCTGTGTTTCAGAAAGCCATTTATTGAGCAGTGATTAACTATTCTAGATTAAGGCCTAGTCTTGGCCTAATTTAAACACTGTCTGGGAAACCGCCCCTCTATTAAGGTTAGTATGTCATTCCAGCTCTTGTCTGCAGCACCTTTCATGTGATTCATAAATGCGCAACCTATGGTGCCTAGTTGTTTAATTAGTCAACCTCTCACTTACAAAGGGGTGGTTTCCCAGACATATACATTTCTTAACTAGAGATCCATTACTTCTAGACTAGGGAGTCACAGACTAAGATAAAGAAGGACTAATCAGCTACTCTTTGTGAAGCCTGATTAGTTTAATGATGTACACATAGTGCTGATGTGAGGACACTTGAAAAACCTGGGATGGAACAAACAGTAGTGTTGTGTGGAACTGGAGTAAATCATCCAACCATACAATGGACAAAGGTAAAAGAAAACATTCAAAGAATTTCTGTGAATTTGAAAAAAATCTCTTCAAGCTAATTGTGTCAAACCACCCAATTATTGAGAGAAAAAACAGCATGACTCATCAACTGAAAACAAGAAAAAGTATGCCTGGAGTCAAATTTGCAATAAATTTAACTTAATTTAAAAAGTAAGCGATAGGACAGTCCAACAACTTCAGGTAAGATATTGTATTTACTAAACTGGCCCACTTTTACAAATCAGTCACCTTGAAAAGTTTGTTTTGTGTAACACAACACAGTGGGACCTAAATATATTTGTGATCCAGAAATGTAACAAACAGTATAATAATACTAACATAATTTCAATATTGTTATCTTTTTAAGATCCTCTAGAAAAACATAAAATTACAGTTAAAGAAGACAAATGCTGTTGCTCATAGGGAGCGTTTCAAGACTGGTGCCTAGGAGACTTGTTGACTGCACTCACCGATAGCCAGCAACTCCTGGAAGCTATCCTTGATGATGACCATCTGGACCGTTCAGATGGGGCGACGGTCCAGTCCTCATTTGGTCGGCAACATTCATTCAACATGTACCATCCTCACACTTCAGGGAATATGTAATGCTCTCCATTATCTCTTATACTCCCATAACAAAAAAATATGTAATAAGCACAACTTAAATATTGTTCTTTAATGCATCAATTCAATGGTTTCCAGTTGATCACCAGAGCATGGATGGCCTGAGACAGGATGCAGGTCAGCCCACTAAATCTGAAGCAGTGAGAGGTAAGATGGTGTCACAAATCCAGGCCGAAGGACCAAGATGATAACCATACATGAGAAACTGTCTTGGAATTTCATGAGCACAAATTAAATTATTTAAAAGAAGAATATGAAATGAAGATGAAAATATTTCATGTTGAGTTAGCTATGAAGGAGGAGGAGAGAAACATGAAGCAGCACCAGTGTCAACACTGTTTCTGAAATGAGAAATAATAAAAATTTAGTTTCTTTGTGAGAAATGCTGTAAAGCAAAAGCATCTCTACAGGCAAGTCCATATCTGTCATTGTTGGCCTCAACTATGGGAATCTCTGGGTCATTCTCATCTTCTACTTTAGGATCTGGCACCCACGCTGTTTGATGTAATTGTGACGCACTGCTGTTGCAATTATCACAATACAGCATCTTCTTGGTTCAAAGCGCAATGTGTTTCTGAGACATTGGAAATACACCATACATCTGCTCCATTAGACCTCTAGTGCAGATGTGAGCTTGGTTGTACTGCTGTTGCTCAGGTGTGACTGCATGAAGATAGGAGGTGAACAAGAAGTTGGTCTGTGCATACCCACTGTCACCAAGTATGATTCCATTATATTGGCCTCCTTCCAACTGAGCATACAAAGAGGAGTTTTGGAAAATCCTTGAGTCATAAATTGCACCTAATCCAACATACAACAATGTTGGACAACTGCATAGTGGGAGTGCACACACCTTATACATTTTTTGAGAACCAGTTTTTATGATTTATGCATCTGTTGTAGTGGGACACTTTATAGGAACCAATGACTCCAGGGAATTTACCATATTCATAGAATCCCACCTTGTAGGTGGCTTGGGTAGCAGCGCCAGGGAACTTCATGTAGTTATCTTTCAGTTCACATTTAGCATTGCAGGCTTTGTGCGACTATTTTGCACACAGTTGGTTCACATATGCCACACAAATCTCCTGTTTCACAATGGAATGTTCCTCATGCCAAATACTTCAATGTGATCAGTACTTACAGGGAAGGAGGATTAGGCCTTTCCCTAAAACAGTGAGATGAAAGATTTGGTTCAAGCAAATAAATTATATCAGCTGCATTTTGTTTGTACATAAAAAAAAAAACTGTCTAAAAAGTTGATTTCATCAAAATCATTCAGTGGGTTGCTCCTGTCTTTGGTGGTGCTCTTTCATCATCATTGAAATAGTCCAGGTAATCCATTTTCCTCTGTTGCAAAGGTCAACCTGGAGGCCAGCATCAGTTAATCTGAATATAAACCTGCCTCTGGCCAGGTTTAAGTTATTCCTTAACTTAGACCTAGACTAGCTCTGATCCTCCTTCTGGAAATCAGACTTTAAATCTTTCCCCGCCAAACACGGAATTTTCCGGGTTTTATGAAAAAACGCTTCCCCACCAAACACGGAATTTTCCGGGTATCCGTGTTTTAGGTGGTATACGGTAAGGAAGACCCGCACGCATGTTTTGAAAGAGTACACAACTCTTTGATCAAAGAAACAGACTGCGATCGTCTCAAACGTGAAGTGGAACACCATACTAATACTAAAGCACTTGTTTGATAAAAATGCCTTTTTCTCAGCTTTTTGTCCGAAATCTTGTTTTTGACAAAACCTACCTCTGTTCTAGTGGCAGTAAAAAAAGAACAAATGAAGATAAAATAAAATCGTTTTTTTTGCCTAAAAGCAGAGGCTCAGATCTTTATTTTTATATATAGCATATTCATATATTCATGGAAGAAAATATTCTGCGGGCCATAAAATTTAGCGAAAATTGTCAAAAACCCTGGCGGTGGCTGGCAACTTTTTTTTAAAACGCTGGTGGGGAAAGAGTTAAAAATCAAGATTAGGGAAAGTCTGAGACTATTTTAAACCATGTCTAAGAAATGCTTTTTCAATTAGTCAAGTTTAAATGTGCATTTTTGTCTAAGACTAATGTAAATCCCTGCCAGGGAAACCGCCCCATAATGTTATTTAAATTTATGCTATTTAGTGCATTTTTGTGGAAGGCTTTGGTTGTTGTTTGTAAAATGTTAATAAAACATTTTTTGTAACATATTGTTTTCTTTTCTTTTGTAAGGGTCACCCCACTGGGCGAAGGGCAGTATCCAGTTTCTGCGCATTCGTCTTATCTGGCACGTGCAGTTGCGTGTACATTAACTATTTGGTTAGTTTAGACCGAATCTGACACCATTTTTATTTAATTTAACTAAATTGTAAAAGACCTCGAGGTTAGGATGAGATTCCAATTAATATTGGTAATTCTTTAAGGTTCTCGACCAACACCATGTTTTAGGATGCCGTGTCAATTAAAAAAGTTACAATTTGTGTCTTTAAATCCCTGAATTCTGTTGTTCCTTTTCTAGCTGTCAAAAACACATCCTGTGTGAGTGCTCCCACTCTGTGGCAGCACTGCTTGTGAGGTTTCTTGAGGCACGCTGTCTGCCCCCCGCTGACTCGGCTACTTCATGCTTGAATTGTCTAATGGAAGGCAAATATATACTTTTATTTCAGAATTTACATATGGGTTAAGGGGCGTGATAAATCGTGTTAATTTATTTTAGATGTTATTTTTATATAATTATTCATATTCAATGAAAATGTAGATTTTTTTTTATGCAATTGTGAATTACCACTTTTGAGAGGTTGTTATACTGTTTTAACTCCATAATTAGTTCTGTCCTTACAAAACTAAAAACAAATGTGGTTAGAACTGACTGAATAAACTGGTTTCAAAATTCTGTATTTCCAACCGAGTACATTCTTGTTTGGGGAAATGTAAAAGATGTTAGCTTTCAAATAACCATGTTTTTTAATATTATTTTATCTCTTCTTAATAAATATTAATTTATTAAGTCATGGTGTATATAAATATGAAAGAGTAGTGCATATAAGTTGCTGTTTAATCATTTAAGTAAACATGCCCATCTCTATTTCCATATACGCAATTCCCCAGCTTGTCAAACTGTCCTCTACAAATCCTCCATGACTGAGCTGTACAGAATCACAGCATCATGTCAACACTTGTGAGAAATAAGTCATCGGGAGCAAAGGAAAATGGCCAATATCCAATCAGAAATGTGATGCAGTACAGCAGGGAAGGTAGGGACATTAAGGTCTAAACCATAATAACTCAAGGGGAAACTTAGTACTCTCTTGAATTAGTTATTTTATATGTTAAGCAAATGCTAAATTTGTACAAAATTCAAGCATGAAGAAATGAAAGCTCTAATATGGAGTATATTTGTTTTTAGTGTATATTTAGTCCAAAAGAAAAAAGAAAATCTTCATACAAAACATCAATGTAGAAAGTTTTAGATATAAGAATTTTAGATATTTGCCTATTTTTAACTTTTAATGTATATTTAACTTAACATTGTTTTAAACCAGTATAAACAGAAGGACCAGCACTTATAAAAACGTACATATTATTACTTGGACGTTTTTTGGGACATGTAGCATTAAAATGATTAAAATAGTATTCTTTGAAGTAACTTGCTATCCCAAACTATTGAGATTGTGCAGCATTTGCACAAACAAGAAACACTGTATTTCACACTGTGATTTGTCACATGGCTGCTGGGTGAAGTATTTACATATTCAGAACCACAGAAGGGCAATCCTAAAGCATTTAAAGTCTCTTCAGAACTGACAAAGTGCGATGCAACATATTAGCATTCAGCTAACTCGCCCTTTTGACTGCAGAAAGAAGCTTCATTGTTTTTGAAACAGTTTAAAAGTAAAATGACACTAGAAATGAGCCTAACATACTTCTTGAATGGCAGAATGTTAAGTGTATTATGATAAAAATGTAAGTTTAAAATTTCATTTTATATTGCTAAATGCAAACAACTTTTGCAAACAAAAACGTTAACTTAGACTACTTATCGAGTCTAAATAGAAATACAACTAAATAGAAAAACAAGTCTGAATTTCGGTAGTACACCCATATGGCAACAGCCATATTAAACTGTTCATGTGTTGTACATGCGATTGTTTACTTCCATGTTGCTTCTCCGTTGCATGCTAAATGTTGAGGTTTTTAAATATTAATGCTCTGAGTTTTAAATGAACAAAACCTCCCAAACCTAAACTTTTAAGGTAAATCTAATCAATAGAGTAATAAAAAGAAGAGTAAAGATGATAGAGCATACACCTTATAAACCTCATCTGTTTTTCTAGTTTTAAACAAAGAAAACTGATATCCCTAAATCCTACACTTAAACCTAACAGAGAGTGTCATTTCAGATTATTGAGCAAATTTGAGAATAAAATAAAAACGCAATAGCTGAAGCATCCATGTCATTTTATTGTGCTTTTATGACACTTTTAGCTCACGTGTCGACTCACATGCTTTGCTTGACTCGAATTTAGTCTTTCATGTTCAAAGTAATGCTCTATTAGTTACGCAGTTGCATGATTTAGTCACATGTAAATGCAGTTAGCTATGTATTGCAAACTTAAAAATTAATCACCTTAAAGTGTTTAGATGTCTTAAAATAGCATTGTGTGAGTAACAGAGTGAAAAATACATGTTTAAGACCTAATTATATGCGATTTATTCGTAATTTGTTGTATCACATCTAGTGTTTATTTGACCAGAATACTGCTGCTTTACGTAGAACGAGGCACATAATACTTCTAAAATATATAGTAACATGATTCTAGGAGACCAGATTGAATATGCATGTATACGGAATACCGATAATTCACCATTGTTGCACAGAAAATTAACATGATATAGTAATCATCTGTATGAATATAGTAGTATTAATTTGTCTGCTAATAAACAAATTAAAATGTAATGTAAAATTTATGGAAGAGCAAATATATATTGCAAAACTATTACATATCTTGGATTACAAACGACCCTATACACTTTTGTTAATTAAGTAATATAAATATATATATATATATATAGATAGGCCTATATATATTATAATTTTTTTAATAGTGTTTTGGGAATTTTTTTTTCTTTCATTACACTATTCACAAGAGAAAGGTTGATGAATACCAAAGAGGTGGGGGCATAAGTCCAAAAAATAGATGAGGTCAAGTCAGCAGAATAAGGGTCACTAAAGACATAAGGTCAACACCTCTGTACAGTTTTCATTTAAAATGTTTTAATTCCATTAAAATGACTGCAATGGCAAGGTATTCATGTTATCACAGTCAGTTAAGACTCAAGTGAATGTGAACAGTGGGGCAAAATAGCGGATATGTTTAAAAATATTGGACTTGTGTAAACACAGCCTAACAGATCTCTCGCTAAGTATGTTCATATTAATCAAACAACAATTAACAAGGAAACGAGAAAACCACTCACTGCTCTTGGCTAGATTCATTTAAATATAAGCACTTTTATGTCACATTTCACTACACTTCAATCCACAGGCGCCAATCCCTTGGGTGCTCGAGCACCCACGGAAAATCAAGTGATATTCCCCATTCATTTATTCCATAGACATTTCCAAAAACATATTTAATAACTATTTCTCAGCCTTGATCCAAACCAGAAAGCTCTATTAATAATTAACGACATTAAAACTTTTGATTTGAAGCTAATAATTAGCAAAAATGGAAAAAACAATTTTTACTGGGAACTTCTGTGATTGGTGGATCTCACTAAGGGATCGCGGTTCCGGCGGGAGAACTAGACCTATAGGGATTTTTTACGAGACACAACTGTTGATTGAACTCTTGAGTAATGAATTCATCAATCGCACCGCCGCAAGGGAAAACAAATGTTTTTCAGATTTGATTTTATTAGACTGACTGTTCTGTAGCGAATCAGCTCTATGAAATATTAATAATCAATCATAACTTGTTATAATCGATTATGAATACTTGGATTAGTTAATCGGGTTAACTTGATGTAGCTACATTAACATTACAACCAAATACTCGGTTCATCCCGTGAACACTCAATATTGGTTATTAATTAATTAATTAATAGAAAGGTACATTTCCGGGGCATGGGAAATGTCTTTCTTACTAAGTATTAAGAGCAAGTAGTCAAAATCTATGATTAGTGACTTTAGATATGAGCTTGAGACACAGACAACTTTACATGTGACATGAACAAGACTTTATTAACTAGACTAAACATTTAAACTACTCTAACATACATATACATACATTCATACAGTTTACCAAGGGAAAGAGGGCTGAAGCAGAATACAGGAAGGCAAGAAGTTATAGCATTGTTTGAAGTTCAGCAGATCAACAGCCTGAGCAAACCATCATATTAGTTCTGACATGCCCTTTTTAGAAAGGGGTTAAGGATACTTAATGTATCAAATAATGAGACTAAGTTTGATACTTGCATGTCCCATTTGAATTAAACTGTCCTGATGCAATTTGTTGATGGCTTGAGTTGATCTTTGATGATGTTATCTTGATGAGAGAGAGAACCAGTGGGAGTCAGAGACAAGGCCGTAGCCTGGCGCACGCTTGGGAGTCCTTGGGGCCTTCTAGTTTGGCATCATTCAGCAGGAGCGTGAGAGAGCACAAGGCTCAGAGGGCAAGAAAACAGGAGAGGCAGGAAGCAAGAGCGAGAGAGCTAAGAGAGGGCTAAGAGATAAGAGAGAGGAAGTGGGCGCAGCAATTTTATACCCTTAGAAAACATGTCCCACCTCTCATTGGCTCGACCAATAAGAAGGGTTTGAGTTCTAGGCGGGAATTTGGTTTATTGCTCTTTGTTGTAAAATTGCCCATTGCATGTGCAAGAAAGAAAATAGGAAATATACTTGTAATACTAATATGTTGTTGTTATCGACATATGTACACAGTCATTTCAATCTTCAAAATACCAAGTTATAGAGACCAAATATGACACACATATGATTTTGGTTAACCATAGTATGCAAAGTCTGAAACATTAACCCATTAGAGTTTGCAAGAAACATAGATCAAGCAACATTTAAGGGAAATTGTGAGATGGCACATTAGATACATGTCAATATTTTTATCACATGGATTATATATATATAGCATATATAGGATTAAAAGGTGTCATTTCTCCTTCTCAGTAAGAAAGCAGTGAGCTTCAGCAGTCTGAGCATTCCTTTGGGGGGGTCGTAAAAGTCCCCTTTCTTTGGGCAGTAGAATGATTCCTTTGTTCCGTCACGGCTCATTTGCATGTTTCTTATGACCGGGTCTGGCTTTGGTTTGAATAACTCAAAAGATGGTAATACCTAGCAGAACACCATTCTAAGGTAATCTTATATTTATATTCAACTAGGACAAGTCGTAAGGTTTAATTTGATACCAAGGAACGTGTATTTAGTACACTTAGAAAGGAATATACACTCTTCGGCTATTAAATATCAAGCCTCAGAGTTTAAAACACACAACGAAACAGTTCTAACGAGTTTGATATACCTCAGAAATACACAACATACAGGGATTACACGTATTTCATTAGCAATATGCAGTTCTGTGTTTAAATGAAAAACACACACACACACATTGTTACGTTCAAAGTTTCCCCCTTCCTGTCCACACGATAAGCACGTGGTGAGCATGCGGATGTCACATGCGGTTCTCTGTCAATAGTTCATTGTCTCTTTGTCAATACATTTATTGTGCTTGTGGAGACTGGTTTGCGCTATTTCAGTAATTAGGGGAGTTTTTAACAGTAAGTTCTTGTTTGTTCGTGAATCTGTTAAGGCCACTGATCCTCCGCCATACCTTACAGTTCAAACTGCTGGTTAGATGTTGACAGATTTGATTGTTTCTCTGTTCTCACTGCAGTCACTTTTGGTACCATGATGCAAAGTTGCATATGTTCACCATGTGTGAGAGTTTATGGATGTTTTTCATGAGGTCATCCACATATTAACACATTCTTCACAGAAAACTGCTTAAAAAATGGGGGAGGTGGCATATGCAATGATTATTGCTGCTAAGGTTTACAACTGTCCCATTTTTGCCAAACGCATCATATTTTATCCCATACAGGACACCTAACGTCCCGTATTGAAGGCTTAGTTTCCTGTATTAAAGCAAATAAGGGTTAGTGTGACAGGGCAGAGGGGGGGCCAGGTCGTGATTATGCACGCCACTATATCAGGCTAATTAAGCCTCCAAGAGGGATAAAGACCGACTGCAGAAGGTGATGCGACGGGAGAGAGAGATCGCTTACGGTCAGATGACAGTCATGTGTGTGTTTGTGACTTTTGTTTATTTCTTCATTAAACTATTATTTATATTGTCAAGCGGGTTCTCGCCTCCTCCTTTCCAATATATCCCTATACGGTCTGAAACTGAGACTCTTGAAGAGGACTCCCATCTAAAATTGAAGCGCTCAAAATACACAAGCATCCCGTATTTGAGTGAAAACTTTAATCTTATCGTACGGTGGTGCTTCGCAGCCGGTGTGTGTTAAAGCACCTTAGCGCATCTCTTTGGGTGAGTAAAGCCAATGTCTGTATTATTTTAAAATATGTTTTTACTGCTTTGTCTGCCCTGTAACATACTTGACATAATAGGTGTGTTCCATTCAGAAGTGATAATCCCTATGCCCCTCATAGACTTTACTGTGTGAGGGCTGGAAGATTTTGGATTCTGGCAGGATTCTAAACTCACTTTTCAAGTCAGTTTTTATTGAAAATACTCTTGTTACAATCCTACTGTGTTGCAAATACATTAATACATTAATTCTCCACACCTAGTCTATAGTGAACTATCATCAAATTGTGATGCAATCGATAAGGTCTAATTTAACAATGTCCTTCTCCCACAGTAAACAGACAGAACAGAGACATATGCTTAGTGCAGAATGTAAAAAATTTACAATTCTTGACACCTCACCACCTCGTTTTCAAACCCTGGTTACGACCCTACTTGTTAGGTCATGTAAACACCTTTAATCTGGAAAAAGCCATAAACTGTTACTTTATAACAGTTTATGAAATGTAAACACGGCTTTATTGCGTTGTTGGATTTTTTGGAAAAACATTTTTCAAAAAATTTGGCACAGCCGGTGCTGAGTGAGTGAGGTTGGGAGGTGAGTAGGTCAGTCTGGATGCGTCCCGTGAGGGTGCATGGCCGGCGCTGAGTCAATTGATCAGCGGGAGAGCAAGATAAAGGGGAGCTGGAGGCGCCAGTTCGAGAGTGAGAGAGAGAGAGAGAGAGAGAGACGCATGCGGCTGCTGTGTGTGTGTGTCTTATGTTTTATGTTGTTTTAATTTGAGTTTGTCATTAAAGTTTACATTTCTGGTTCCTGCCCCCTCCTTGCCCATCATTTACCCGTTACAATTGATAAACATGTCCTTAATGCCATGTGCGTGAAACTCACGCTTACATCCGGGCATTTGCACGCAATGAAATTGTAAAAATGAATAGAAACGAACTTATACGAAATAGACAACTCATAACATTTTTATGAATTATCATGAGATTGGGTTGTTGGCGATTATGAGATCTCGATTCTGAGGTTAAGCAAACGGATCGGGGTGGGGCATGTCAAGTTTACCATCTCAACTTCCTAAAATCATGGAGGGAGGCAGTCCCTGTGGCCTTTTGAGATGGTAGTCCATGAGAGGGTGGAGCCCAGGTTAACAAAACAAAAGCGATCACGGCCTGTCCAAAGCCAAAGACCAAAAAGTAGGAGAGACAGTTTCTGGGGCTGGTCTACTACTACTAAGGTTTGTGCCTATTTACTCTGATGTCACCAGCCCACTGACTTATCTTGCTTGAAATTGTTCCAGTCGTGCCATCAGGCTTTCCTAAAAAAAAATCCACTCTTTGTGTGGGGCCGCTTTTATATGCTCCTAATTTCTCCCATTCCTTTATTTTACAGACAGATGCATCGGACAGAGGGCTGGGGGTAGTGCTCTCGCATGACGTGGAGGGGGAGGAGCGACCGTTGATGTACGTGATATGTGGCGATGGGGGTGTGGTCATGTGTCTGTCTGCAGGAGAGAGAGAGAAGTAAGGCTCCTCACCTGGGTTGTAATTATCTCTACACCTGTTTCTTGTTATAGTGATGGCAGAGGGAGACTTAAAATCTGCACCAGTGCATCAGTTCAGGAGAGAGAGAGCGACCAGTGAGCACGAACTTGACACTGAGTGTGTTGAAAAATCCAAGAACCTTAAGGCAAAAATTAAAAGACTTGCCCGCACACTCTCCTGAATCCTCTGTTGCCCAAAATAACTGATCCTAGAAATTCTTCTCCAATCTTCTCAAAGCACTGCAAAAAGATAACATATAAATAAAAATCCATAAATAAAACACTTAATTAGGCTCTTTGTGTTTTTAATAATCTCTATAAAGAACATATAACATTTCTGAAGGAAAATATGGTTGGTTTGTTTCCTGATATCAAACATAATTCAAACTGAATTTTAGAAAGGGATTTGATGTGTATTTTAAAAACCTACTTAACATCAAGAGAAACCAGAATGAGCAGCGGGTGTGATCTGCACTTTTTCTGTCACAAGAGCACAAATAGAGTGACTGGGATAACTTCAATACTTGCACGCACTTGCGTGTTTCAGCATTTTGTTTCGCACAAAACACAGCATTTTATCTAATGGCATGTGCATCTATCAGTGAAAAACTGTGTTTCATTATTTCTATCAGTCTCAAGTGAAGCCCTGACCACTGAGATATACACGTGCATGGATATATCGACATACACAATACACAAACCTTGCAAATCGCTGTGTTCTGCTTCGTATCGCACTGCTTCCTTCATAATCTCCTCTCGTCTTCTCATTCAAATGAATTTGAGGAATGAGTAGTCGCTCCGCTTCCTCCATTTATCTGACAGAATGTGTAATGCGTACATATTAAGTGCTTTACACATTTCTGCTGTGGCAATTTTGTGTTTCCTCGATAGTGACGATAATCCAAAATGTATACAGGTTGTCAAATTTCTACCGGTTTATCATGGCTACCAATATATAGGCCACCCCTAGTAGTGACTCACTTCAAAGCTTTAAAAAGCACCAAAACGTGTCATAAAATGTGACTTCTGTGACATATTCCAAGTCCTCTGAAGTAAATTGATCGATCAGATTGTATAATGAATAGTCCGAAATTTTTCATAAATTTGTTTTATTATTCGATCTCAAAATCGAATTAAATTATTGATCAACTCATGTATACAGAACCTTAAAGTAGAGGTCTGCATTCCTGTGTCAGGACCAGATTAGGTTTCTTGTGGCACGGGATTACATTTCCGAGTTGAAGTCGTGAGTGGACGGTACTTACATGAGATGTTGATCTAAAAAAATAGCCTGAAACATCCGATGTGGATCACTTTTTTTATTTTATTAAGCAATGAATGCAAAAAATAAAAATAAAAATGGATAATAGTTGATTTTTTATAACGAAAATAAATGTGCACACAGATTGTGTATTAAATTATCCAATATTTAGCGTAGGCAGCCAGGTAGTCAATGGGGCTTTAATAGAATGGCAGTGCAAAGCTAACATTATGTCATCAAAGCATATGAAACTCGAACTAGAAAATGGTCAATTTAGTGTTAAGAAACTAACTTCAGACGAGTCAAATTGGTATGATTGGCGTCATCTGATATAGCAATAACAGAAAAAAATGTAATGTTCTTTGTATACAGTTGTTGTCTATTTGTATGGCTTTTGCTATATCTGGAAAACATATGCGGTTGCGAGAACGAAGAAAATCACTGCAGGCAGAGAGCGGGTGAACATGGAGTTAAATTCAGCGGGAGCGTTCCTGTGCAGGATGGAAAAAACAGTCCTGCGCAGACCTCTACCTTAATGCTACACTGCGTAACTTTGTGCTCTCTAGCGACATCTGTGGTTGAAACTTAAAATTACAAGTATTTTGCGGAAGAATGCATGATGTCAGATGTGTTCTGGCACTGGTCCTCTGGCAGATGAATCTCCCAATTTGAGCTTACCTGGACACCGCCTGTGTGATCATGACTGGAGCCGGAGTCATAACATGATAATGTTGACGTTATGTTATATGAACAAATATTTGAATAAATAAAATCCACAAAATCAGAATTTGAATAGTAGCCAAAACATTCCACAAAAGCTATTAATATAAGAAAATCCAGATGAATTATATCAGAATATAAAATGTTAGGAAAATCTGTCACATGTCTATATATCTATACTTTTGAAGTTCCCTTTTAAACAAATTTAGGCTGGAAAACATATAGAAATGCAGATAAAAAGAGATAAGATTGAAATTTTCATTTTAATTTGCTGGGACAAGAACCTGAAGCTTATTGATCCAGAAAGCTTCTCTTTGTAATATTTCATTATTAATGTCTCCACAGCTCATGGTAATTTTATGACCTCAAGACATATACATTGTAACTGTCTGATTATATAATTTAATTGATTTTTCCCCGAGGATGTTTTAGCAGATTTATGTTTAGCAGATATGCATAAAGATATTATGCATATCTTCATATGCTTAGGCGAATAGTTTTACCGACATATATATTCAGAGAGGGACATGGTGGATCAAGTAATGCAAGATCATATCTAATACTGCTTTTAGTTAGATGAGAAATGAAATGTCTACACTGAATGTATTATCAACAGAACCTCTCCTGCATGGGAAACACAAAGCTTACTTTAATATCTATGACCATTTTTATATTTTAGAAGTAAGGGATAATCCATGGCTAGGTGTGCTCTAACCGATTTTAATTCACAACATGAAGGCAAAGAACCACCTGACGTGAAGCCGGGTTTGTCTCCGCGATGTGCATTCAAAGTATTTAAAGCATACCTAGCCGTGGATTATAGCTTGTACCATGGTCTCTTGCCAGCATTGATTAGTTACAGTGCAAATTTTGACTTTTTTTTGGAGACCAAACACTCTTTTAAAAACTGTGAATTGAAATACTCAATCCTGAAATAATAATAATAGCCACATAATGTAGAAGGATTGGCACTCCTGAGAAAATGTAATATTTAATTCCTATTTGTTGTCATTTGAACATTAATGAGGAAAAAGTGTCTTGCTGACATGACTGTTGTAAAAGTTTCACTTACAGTACATGATGAAGAGAAAATTATCCAATATGTTCTAATCCTCCAGACTTTGACCTTTGAGACATCCATATGGTATCCATTAAGGCCGTGCGATTGATTGAATTAAGAATAAAATCGCAATGTGGCATTGCTTGATTTCAAAACAGCAAAAGGCTGCGTGTTATGAAACAATCTCCATTCAGAACTTCAGTCAGTAATGTGTGATCGCAGGGCGCCCTCTAGCGGTTATAGGTGCACATATTGAGCAGGGCAGCCATTTTAAATTATGTTTAGCATATTTCAATATAAATCGTCTTGCCTTGTCTTGCTGGACAGCAAAAGAATCATTTGAGGGGTCCCGGTTACCTTCTCTCCACCTCCGTGCAAAACAGCTGAATGTCAAACCATACTTTCCTTACAAGTGCTTTGGGTGAGTTTACAGGGCTGATGAACACTGTTGTCTTGCCCTGTGTTTCCAGTAGCTTCACAGTTGATTTAAAGATGGCACTGCATGACTTGATGAAGTTGTTTTGTGATGTGATGGTTAATCCCAGCTCTGATACTATAAGCGCGTCTGGAGTTCATATAAACAGAGGCATAAAACTCTTGCAATGTGCCATTACAGAGGACTGAAGTGTAGGCGCATTAATATAGAACGGTGATTAAAACTGACTGGAACTACCTTTGCATTAAACAGTTTTATCCCACACATTCCATCCAGTCAGAATCGAGTATTCGAACAGACCATGGTATAATTAATAAATAGAAAACATTGAATGCAATAGTAATGTTTATGAACAATTGATTTGAATGCATACATTGTAGTTTACATACAAGAAAGCTTGTTTCCACAATCTCTGTGTATAATTTTGTATTGTGAAATATGTGGAACCAATAAAGGATCTAAACATCACAGATTGACCTCTTGGCTCAAAACAAAGAATACAAATTTAATAGTCGCATGGTTTGGAGTGTTGCAGAAAATTGGAGTCGATTTTAATAATTTCTATGCGTTTTAATTTCTTATTACTTATTAATAAGTAAAACAGAAGCCCTAGCAAGTCTAATACCACTACATCATGACATCATATCCTGTTGCCGAATTCAATGAAGTGTCTGAAGTTTTGCAAGCTCAAAGTGTATCAGTAGGTAGAAGAAAGCATTAGCAATGATTTATGAAAAGCACAGAAGTCATTGAGTGCAAACCTTGTGGAATATTATGAAAGAATGCTACACACAGGACACAATGCATCATATTAATAGCCACAGGAGATGATGGAAGCTTGGCCTTGTAGATGAAGGTATTGTTTGAGATGCAAAAGAGTGCCCAGGTTCCTGTAATCACACTCAAACAGACACCGTGTGCTGCTCTATCTTTCCAATACACACAACAGAGCTCTGTGCGCTAGAAACGGTAATTAATTTGGTGGTTTCTTAAAGCTGTAGTAATATCAGGACATTACACATCTACAAACATTGACTCAAAGGATTTGGTGGTCAAACCACAAGGAGTGAATCTAATGAAAACATGTTCAGATCACATTTCAAATGCATTTTGCTTCAAGAAAATGAAGCACATTTTACACCCACATAAAGAAACAACATCAAAAATAGTCCTAGTTATACTTAGAAAAATACGTCTCCAGAACATTCCTTTTGGATTCACTTGCACTCTATCCAGCTGTTTTAGAAGGCAAGAATGCATCCTATGTGAACAGCCCCTAATACAGTATTTTTTTAAATTCAGTAATTTCAGTACAAAATTTTTATATATTCTCAATATGGTAATATATACAGTATATTCACTCAGCAAAAAAAGAAACATCCTCTCACTTTCAACTGCTTTTATTTTCAGCAAACTTAACATGTGTAAATATTTGTATGAACATAAAAAGATTCAACAACTAAGACATAAACTGAACAAGTTTCACAGACTAACAGAAATGGAATAATGGGGGGGGGGGGGCATTGTGTAACGCACAATGTTGAGATTGCCTGCAATGACAACAAGCTCAGTCCGATGATGTTGTGGCACACCGCCCCAGACCATGATGATCGTTCCTGCTCCAGAGTACAGGCCTCGGTGTAACACTCATTCCTTCAACGATAAACGCGAGTCCGACCATCACCCCTGGTGAGACAAAACTGCGACTCGTCAGTGAAGAACACTTTTTGCCAGTCCTGTCTGGTCCAGTGAAGGTGGGTTTGTGCCCATAGGCGACGTTGTTGCCGGTGATGTCTGGTAAGGAGCTGACTTACAACAGGCCTACAAGCCCTCAGTCCAGCCTCTCTCATCCTATTGTGGACAGTCTGAGCACTGATGGAGGGATTGTGCATTCCTGGTGTAACTCGGGCAGTTGTTGTTGAATCCTGTTCTTGTCCCGCATGTGTGATATTCGGATGTATTGATCTTCTGCAGGTGTTGTTACTCATGGTTTGCCACTGTGAGGACAATCAGCTGTCCTTCCTGTCTCCATGTAGTGCGGTCTTAGGCGTCTCACAGTATGGACATTGTAATTTATTGCCCTGGCCACATCTGCAGTCCTCATGCCTCCATGCAGCATACCTAAGACACGTTCACACAGATGAGCAGGGACTCTGGGCATCTTTCTTGTAATGTCTTTAGTGTCTTAAGTTTTTATAACTGTGACCTTTAATTGCCAACCGTCTGTAATCTGTTATTGTCATAATGACCGTTCCACAGGTGCATGTTCATTAATTGTTTATGGATTTTTACAAAATTATCTTTAAAATGCAATTTCAAGCATTGTATATCCTTCATTCCTCAAAACAATGATTGACTGATGAGTTTCTAGAGAAAGCTGTTTATTTTTTGGCATTTTTTACCTAATATTGACCTTAAGACATGTCAGTCTATTACATACTGTGGCAACTCAAAAACAAACACAAAGACAATGTTCAGCTTCATTTAATGAACAAATATCTTTCAACTGTGTTTGATATAATGGCAAGTGATTTTCTAGTATCAAATGATCAAATGATTCCTCAAGGATAAGGTGTTGGAGTGACGCTGCTGTCTAGATTTGTTTAAAAATGACTTTTTTTCAAATAGTGATGGTGCTGTTTTTTACATCAGTAATGTCCTGACTATACTTTGTGATCAGTTGAATGGAACTTTGGTGAATTAATGTACCAATTTCCTTCTGAAACAGCAAAATCTGTACATTATTCCAAACTTGTGGTCGCCAGTGTATAATAAATATAATATTGTATTACAATTTTGATAATAACATTTTTTACAAAGTTTATTATTGAAAAAAAGTTGAAAATAATTACAATTATTGGGTATTCTTAGTTATCATATAAATAATTTCACAATGCAGACCATCTTACATTTATAAAAAAAAAAATATATATATATATTGAAATTAAATTATCAGAAATTATGGTTAATACAAAAACCATATTATAATACGGATTTATTTTACCATATAAAACCAAAACCATAATACGGAGTGGTGATGGCGTAGTGGCTAAAGCACAGGGCTGTTAATCAGAAGGTCAATCAGAAGGTCATATCTTCTAACCCCACAGCCACCACCATTGTGTCCTTGAGCAAGGCACTTAACTCCAGGTTGTTCCGGGGGGATTGTCCCTGTAATAATTGCAGTGTAAGTCACTTTGGATAAAAGTGTCTGCCAAATGCATAAATGTAAATGTAAAAATATCTACCATGTTGTATGAATACTTTGAAATGTAAGTAATATCTAATTTTATTTTTTTTTTTTTCTTGCTACCGTAGTGAGAAATACAGCTATGAAAATTACTCATTAATTATCATATAAGTAATGTCACAATGCAAAATATCTTACAGTCAAAAATTACTGTAAAATATATATTTTTAATTAATTTCTCATAAATTATGGTCAATTCTTCAAATTCTATCATGTTGTATAAATACTTTAAAAAGTAACAATATCTCTTTGTGTGTGTTACTGTAGTGAGAATGATCATTTTTTAAATTTCAGGAATGTTAATAATCAGATGTGCTTAATTATCATGTAAATTATGTCACAATGCAAAAGATCATACAATACAAATTATTATATATATATATATATTTTAATTAAAGTAACTTTAATGTAAATACAACAAATTCTACCATATTGTATAAATGTTTTACAAAGTTAATAATATTTCATTGTTTTGTTTTGCTTTTTTTCGAATCACTGTAATGATAATTTTCCAAATTACGGGAATGAGAATGACTGAGTATGCTTAATTATCTCGTAAATAATGTCACAATGCAAAAGATTTTAATGGACCTAAAAACAGACTTTTTCTTTATGCAATATAAGATTTCTTCTGACACGTATGCCATAGGTTGCTGACCCCTATTGCAAGAATGTTGGTATCTATAGATAAATGTTGTGTGATGAGCTGAGAGCAGTCATTTATATAACCGTATCAGACATTTGTAAATAAACTCACAGTGGGAAATAAGAATAAGATCAATACATCAGTAAGAGTCATCCATCACCAGCATTGAAAGCCACCGGCCTGTTCAGCGATTTGATAAAAAGCCCATTAAAGCATGTCTAATTAAATGATAAGACCAAATGAAATCACAGGTTGGATAGATTTGCTCCTTATTGTAGCCTGAGTAACACCCTCATGGGCGGTGCATTGAAGCTTGTGAGCCATCTAATAATCACAAACAAACACCGCTAAGGCATGTCAGCATGCGACTGTGCAAATTGATTTAGATTTTATATTGAAACACTGAACCGTGAGAGGCCAATTGGATTATATTATGTGTCGTGACCTGTCAAGACTCGGCTTGTTCTGAGATATTAGTGCTTTAAAACAATACAATATCTAAGTCATCTAAAGTAATATTAACTGGGGTCAGATAAGCCATAGGTATGAGACTTATTGCAATATTGCAGCCTTATGAAAAGCATAATAATACTATCAATAATGATAGTTCTCTGTCAAGTACCATCTGATAATTTACCAGTATGACAAATATTCAATTTAATGAAAAGCAAACCAACTAAGAGGTCAAGTGATGATTATACTAATTTATTTTATTGTTGTTGACATTTAATTACTCATAATTGCTACCCAAGGAAAATGTTATTGCTCGATTATTGCTCAATCATGGCTCAGAAGACAATGAAGTTCTCATTTTTCGAAATACTATTGTATGTAGAGTTACATTATATAGATCCATACAATTCATGAGAATAACAAGGCTCAGATATTTTGGTCTTGGATGAATTAAGATTGAGTTCATACAAGATGATGTATGAAAATTTGAGGAAAGTTTGAGATATTGTTGAGATGATGTAGAAATGATGTAGATACTGTATAATAATATGAATTTAAAAGTGTTTTAAAAAGCACCAGACTAGTCAAGTCTTATAATCAAGTCAAGTGGTTTTTATTGTCGTTCAACCATATACAGTTAGTACAGTACACAGTGAAACGAGACAACGTTCCTCCAGGACCATGGTGCAACATAAAACAACATAGGACAAACACAGAACCACATGAGACTACACAGACTAAATAACATACCTATAATTAAACAGAAGCTCTCATTCTCAGGAATGCAACTATACATTTTGATGCTGTGAAACGTCTAAGTTACGGATGTAACCTCCATTCCCTGATGGAGGGAACGAGACATTGTGGCTCGGCTCGGCGATGTGGCCAGGAGGACACAACGTCTCGTTCCCTCTATCAGGGAACGGAGGTTACATCCGTAACCTAGACATTCCCCGTCTGTCACTCACATGGACGTTGTGTCGAAGAAGCGACACTAGGGGTCCAATTCAAATCACGCCATACGCTGAGCCGTGTACATGTACTGCTGACACAAGAGCGGGCAGGTGACCAGTTGTATCAGACTGCACGTACCCTTCCCCAATGCCCCATTAAAGACGTTGAAACCCTTTTGGTTACCCTAAGCAGGGGAACAAGGTGACGCTTGCCAATCTGGGAACGGGCCGAGCCTAGCTGGGCCTCTTTTCACTCTATGTTTCCCACATAGAGCCAAAGCGGCTGGGGCCCTTACATGCATCGTGGGAAGGGGGTCTTACCTTACGCTCGTTTGTGAGACGTGCTAACATTGAGACTGAGTCTAACTCCATGCCAAGAAAAGAGATACTCTGAACCGGGGTGAGTTTGCTCTTTTCTCTGTTGACCTGAAGCCCCAAGCGGCTGAGGTGCTTGAGCACCTGGTCTCTGTGAGTGCATAGTAACTCTCGGGAGTGGGCCAGTATGAGCCAGTCATCGAGGTAATTGAGTATGCGGATGCCGGCTTCTCGGAGCGGGGCAAGAGCTGCCTCTGCGACTTCCGTGAAGATGCGAGGGGACAGAGACATGCCGAAGGGGAGGACTTTGTACTGATATACCTTGTCGTCGAACGCGAACTGTAGGAAGGGTCGGTGTCGAGGCAGAATTGAGACGTGAATGTACGCTTCCTTCAGGTCTACCGCTGTGAACCAATCTAGATGCCGGACGCAAGATAAGATGTGTTTTTGTGTGAGCATTTTGAACGGGAGTTTGTATAAGGCCCGGTTGAAAACTCGCAAGTCTAAGATCGGTCGTAAGCCACCGCCTTTCTTGGGTATGATGAAGTAAGGGCTGTAGAAACCCTTCTTCATCTCGGTTGGAGGGACAGGCTCTATCGCATCTTTGAGTAGAAGAGTAGCGATTTCAGCGTGCAGGGATTTGGCATGTTCGCCGTGTACTGCGGAGAAGCGTATGCCCCTGAAATGGGGCGGGGGCCTGGCAAACTGAATTAAGTAACCGAGTCGGATGGTCCGGGCCAGCCAGCGTGACGGGTTGGGAAGTGAAAGCCATGCATCCAAGCTCCGTGCTAGGGGCACCAAAGGGATGATTATTTTTGACGTACACGGCGGGACGGAGCAGGTAGTATGGCGTCGAGAGATGCGGACGCGTTCTGAGGATCTAGTGTTGAGAAAAGACTCAAAGCACTTACCTTGCTCCGCACTCCCGGCAGGGGGCGGGTTCGTGATTGAGGAGGAAGTCCTGTACTGGCGTCCTCTGGACTCGTCAGAACCGGCCGGCCGGGGAACAGTCGTGTGGCTGAGGGCGGAGGGTCCGCGTCCAGCATGCTGGGACTGTTGAGGTGTGGCGGCAGAGTGCCGTGAGAACGGCATTTGCGGGCCAGGTGACCCAGAGACAAAGGAAATAGCTCTTTTATTGAGAATGTGGGTACCGCAGCCCCGAATTTAATAAATTAAGTTAAAAAACATACATTTTATTTATGAAATAAAAAAACAAAAGATTCTCCTCCCGGCCCTCCACCGGGGGACAGAGCAGTCTGCTTACCTGCTCCGGAGCTAATGTCTTGGTCCCTGGGTCGATCGCCTCAGGAGCGCCTGGGAGCCTTACGGGTCCTCGAGGGGGTCCGGGAGGTGGGGGGCGTTGACTTCCTGCGGGGTGCTCGACGCGTGGGCTGAGAGCTGGGCCCGGGTTGAGGTGGAGCAGGGCGTTTCTTTGCCGCAGGAGGACGACCTCAGCGAGCAGAAGGGGCATGGCCCATAACAGCAGGCTTGCGGCGGGGCAGAATATGTGAGATATATGTTTCCTCACCGCGGAGAACTGCTGGGTGAAGTCCTCGACAGTGTCGCCGAAGAGGCCGAACTGGGAGACACGGGCATTGAAGAAGCGCACTTTGTCGGCCTCACGCATCTCGACCAAGTTCAGCCACAGATGACATTCCTGGACCACGAGTGTGGCCATCGCCTGCCAGAGTGACTGCGCTGTGACCTTCTTGGCTCTGAGGGCGAGGTCGGTCGCTGAGCGCAGTTCCTGCAGCACGTCGGAATCAGGGCTACCCCCGTGCAGATCTTTGAGTGCCTTGGCCTGGTGGACTTGCAGGAGGGCCATGGCATGTAGGGTGGAAGCGACATGTCCGGCAGCACTGTAGGCTTTGGCTGTCAGTGACGACATTATCCTACAGGCCTTGGAGGGGAGTACATGGCGACCCCGCCAGGTGGTAGGGTTTTCAGGGCATAGGTGGAAGGCAACAGCCCTATCCACCAGAGGAATCGGCGTGTACCTGTGGGCCGCTCCGCTGTCGAGGGTAGCGAGAGCGGATCCAGTCATCCAACCGCGATGGCTGTGGGGAGGACGGATGATTCCAGTCCAGCCCCACGCTGGTGGCGGCCCGGGCAAGCATATCGGACACCTGAGCGTCGGCCTCAGCCTGGGCATGCAGGCCCGAAGGTGGCAGCCCAGGGGAGTTCTCAGCGTCAGACGCCGCGCTCTCCGAGCAATGCGGGGCGTCTGGAGTGGCGTGCTTTCTGTTGAAAGCAAGCCTCGACTGCAACGTTGCCATGCTCATGCTCTCGCAGTAAGAACATGAACCATCTACAAACGCTGCCTCGGTGTGATCACAACCCAGACACACTAGACAACGCCTGTGCCCGTCTGAAGCAGAGAGCACTCTACCGCATCCAGGAACTACGCAGGGGCGGAAGGGCATCTTTATAATGTCCTGAAAGGACGTTCAACACCAGCTGCGTATTGCTCTTTTAGAGAAAATAACTCTTTTAGAGAAATCACTCTTTTATGGAACTCTTTAAGTTTCACATGGTGAGTGCTTGGCTAAATAAGAGCGCCACCTGCATTTCAGATCAGTATTTTGTGACGGAAGGAGATAGAGGAAAAGTTTTTTTTCCTAGTACTTGCTGCCATAGCATCGTGGAATGAATGCAGGGATTTAGAGCAAACAGAGTCTGAATCATGTGCTTTTTAAAGACAGCATAAAACACATCAAGCTCATCATAAGATTTGGGGGGGGTTCTGTAAATTTAGACCAATGTTATTCCAACAGTCTAATGTATGTGTGTAAGGTGAGCATTTGTTAAGCATTTAAGTAGAACATTTGCTCTCCATGTAATCTAACTGCTGTCTTGGAAAGACAATTGAGATATTAACGAAATCAGAGATTCATTTTTCCCCCTATGGGTATTTAAATTAGGAAAACCTTAAGCGATTACAAAATGACAAAAATAACAACGAGATATAAGCAACATTGGAATGTTTTATTCTTTCATGTTACATTTTATTTATTTTTTTAAATAAAACACAATGAATAAATACAAAGATAAAAAGCAACTTTTTGGTGAGTGCCTCACCTTATTCCCATAGAAGCTTTTTCATTTCTTTCATATATTTGCGTATTTTTTCTCTTTTTTCTGTGCTCAGTGACAGAGGGCAACTGGCATTAGAAGACCAAAACAGACGGTCACAATGGATTGCAATAAAATGTGTAACAGGCATGCAGATCCATGAGTGATCCACCTCACATGCAGTCTCGTGCACAAACGCACTCAGACACACACACACACACACACACACGCATTCAAAAATGAGTTGGCACGTTAAAGACAACATCTAGAAACAATTTTGTTTTTGCAAAATATATATTATATACACACAAAAACAAGAAATAAACCAAAAACCATGGTTTCTAAAACCACCATCAAAATTCTTGCATTGTCAAAATACTCACATCCTGATTTAAAGATGAAGCGTGTAATCTCTGAACCACTAGTGTCACCAAACAGAATCTGACAAAAAATAATAACTGTTTTCAGAGACGTTATGCTCATTCAAACACTTTTTTAACCAAGTGGATTTTGAATGAATAACTATAACTTCCAAAAATGTGATGTATTTGTTCCATAGATATTGAAAGTTATTTATTAACCCTCCTATGGTATTCTGTCATCTTTTACTGAAATAAATTGTCCTCATTTAATAAAAATGGTTTTCTATATCTGAGCAGTACAAGACTTGGTGATTTTTTCCTCCATTTGACATCTGAATATAAAAAATATATAAAAAAAGAAACTGGGTGAAAAAAAGTGGTCGCAAAAAAAAAAAAAAAGCACACAAATTTTGCGGTCAAAATTTACAGACCATTGAAAATGAATAGGTAAGACTAAAAAACAGAGCATTTTTTTTATCTGTCAAATACAATCAATAAATCTTCAAAAGACACTTTTACCAATAATAATAGTTTGATAATGTCTAAACATATTTCCAAATGCATACCTTGCGATAAAATATAAAATTAGGTTACAACAAGCCATCAGACTACACAGTAGGTGACTACAGCTGTCTGCTGGCTGTTACTGGCATGACATTGTTTTCAAGTCATGTTATTAATATTTTGTTCACCAGATGGCAGAAATATATCTATAATTTGTCACATTCTCATATTTTCTTCATGTTTCAACTAATGAATTTATTTTATTTTATTTGCTTATTTGTACATTTTGAATTTCACATGTAAATAAAAACTAAATAGCAAACAATTCCAAAAGAAATGCAATTGTTCTTCAGTGAAAAAGAAATGGTATCATTATCATCATAACAAATCTGTTACACATCTAACCCTTCCGATAAAAAATGACCACGAATACCAAAGGGAGGTGCCATTTTTCAATATCATAGGAGGGATAATGTATGCAAAAACTATGTTTGTCTAAAACGCTGTGGCAGAAATATTTATTTACTTGTCACAGTTAGGTTAGTCCAATTTTTAAAAAGGTTCCTCGAACACTGCCCCATCTGCCATTGGCTGGAACAAACAGCTAATCCCACCCAAAACTCACACCATTAGTTGAACCAATGTTGCTGTGTCAGGCTGGCTAGGCCGATAGAGCAATGTTTAGAAAATGCCATTACTAAACATGGATTACTTATGGCTGACTCTGCATATTAAGCTGGGATACCAGAAATATATAAACATTGAAAATATTTCACACATCATCTTTAAGTAATTTAATGAAAACAACATTTTCATTAACCATCGCTTTCTCGCATTCAAGACCTTCCTGGTAAAATCAGGTGCATCATTACAGTAGATCACACCAATTTACAGAGCATAACAATACACATAATGTACAAACACAATATCACCCATTTTTTTTTACTGTTGCAATCACAGTTGCATGGTTTTGTTAGATTGCAACATGTTTTTCTCCTGTGTGGCATATAAGGTCAAGAGAGGTGGAGCTCTGTGCCAGTCTCATGATCAAAGATGCATGTTGTCATCTTAACGTCGGTAAAATCTCGTCAATGTCCTCCAGCGTTTGGCAGGAATATCTGGCATTAAGTCCCATCATCGGAGAAAACATCAAAACAAAATGCACAGAGGACGATATACGTTGAAGGTAAAATAAATGTGCCAAGTCCTGCAGTCTTGCTCTTGACACAGATGTGCATTCTCATTGGATGAAAGAAAGGCTCATTCAGACAGGCCAGATTGGCCCAAGCGACAGGAAATAGGATAGTTGAGATTGAGAAGATGGAACTAGTGTTGATCAGGTCATGAGCTCTGGTGTTATCTGACCTCCAGGCAGTCCAGGTACTCCAGAGCCAGCTCATAGCAGAACCGGTACTGCTCCTGCAAACAACAGCAAGCTAACATCAAATACTTGCAAAATTCAAATACACTTTATATACTCTGACTTAAATGCTAACAGATTACATGTCAAGGGGCCTATTCGATTGGGCCATGAATTATGTCGATTGGCAAATAGATTACATGTTCAAAGGACCTGACTGAATGCTGACTGAACCTAAAGTCATTCATTCTGGAATTAACAAGCACCACTCATTAGTTCTTCACATAATTTGCACACTAACCATAGACTCCACCATGTTGGGCTTGGAGTTCCGCAGAGTCTTCACGGCGTAAAACACGTCTACCATGTTGTGATGATGCACCATCTCCATTATCATGGTGCAAGCGCAAAAAGTGCCACTGCGTCCACCGCCATTCCTGGAAGACATACATCATTTTATTAGCAGCTCCGAAAAAAGAAGCTGCTTGTAACTCATGAAGGAGAGAGATGGTGCAATACACTTTCAAAGCTTATGTGGATTATTGTATTAGAAATGTCTGCAGGGGATTGCTATGAAAGAGGCATATTTTTGCCACAGAGGGCTGCCAGACATCTGCAATTCTTTTAGTGCACGAGGGAATGGAGAAAATTCTGGGGAAAAGTCATGTAATAAAACTGTCACATTGTACTGAGCTAAGATCATTTCCCTAAGGGCTGCTGATAGAGGATGGGAAACCTCACACATATGCTTTGAAGCCTCATACAGTGCAACTGCAATACACTCTCATTAACAGAGGGTAGGCTGTGTTAAACTACAGACCAATACAGGTGGAAGGATCCTGAGGCCAGAACATTGAGAAGTCAAATATTGAGGATAATGAAGACATTAAAAAATCACCAGAGATTAAGTGCTTTAAAAAGATTTTCACTGTTGGTTGTTCTCGACCAGCAGTGCCTGCAGAAATACGCACTATGCATACTATAAGCACTTGCTTATTGATTGGTGTTATTATCAGAATTAATATTATATCATTCTTGCTGTTCAACACAGTGCCTGCACACTTTTTCAGCTGGCCTTTTTCTCTTTTTACAATTTGCCATGGGAGTGGGTGGTCGCTGCAGTGCACTTTTGGTGTACTTTGTTCACTTCAATTCTCTGGTTTGTGGATCTTTCTCTTCAAGATCATTGCCAGGTTTCTGAGTGTATTCTGAAATGAAATCTTGATGGCACCCCTGTACATGGCTAATTTTGAGCTGAGTACAGGAGCATCGGAGACCTGGATTTTATAATCAACCCAAGTAAGTGTAATTGGTCTCCAGTTTGCATTTTGGAAATGGAGCCATATGAAACTTACAGGCAGTGTACTATGGTGCGACCGTCTCCACACTCCCTCTGCCACTTCTGCACTTGTGCCAGCAGGTTTAGGAAGGCCTGCTTTGAGTCTGGGATTTCACGGTAAGCAGACCAGCGCAGGAACTGGAAATGTCGCACCACCAGATGACCTTCTTGCAACTTAATTATAATAACAGAGGGAGAAAGACCAGAAGGAAGAGAGAAAATGATTAAGAGACTGTTAAATTACAACAGAAAGTCAAAACATTTACTGGTATTTTCCATGAATGGTGTACACCTTGTTGTCCCGTTACTTTTTCTATTAACAGCTCAAATCCCATGTTTTTCTTTCTTTTTTGCTACTGAGAACTAATATGATTATGTTAGATAAACATAACATAAACATAGAATGAAAATTATATATATAGGTTTATCAATTAAAATTAAAGATACACAATTTTATCAAATTAATTACATAGTATGCTGATTCATTTATTGAATTAATAGCAATTAATCACATACTTAAATATTTGCTGAGAAAGCCCCTTAAATAATAATAATTCAATATGTAATGATTTTATATAGTAGATTTTTAAATAATTATAAAAAATATATATATAATAATTATATAATTAAAAGGCATTACATTATTTAGGCACACAAGTTAAGCACTAAAAACAACTAGATTAAAAAGTTTGAGTACAAACTTTAAGTTGGCTTGTGAAAGTTTGGACCAGAAAGTTTGAAGTTTAAAGTAGTTTGAAGTTTAAATTAGTTTAAATTAGTTTATAGTTTAAAGTAGTTTATAGTTTAAAGTAGTTTAAATGAGTTTAAAGTAGTTTATAGTTTAAAGTAGTTTGAAGTTTAAAGTAGTTTGAAGTTTAAAGTAGTTTGTAGTTTAAAGTTTAACTTAGTTGCTAGATAGATAGATAGATAGATAGATAGATGGACATACAGACAGATAGACAGATAGATAGATAAATAGATACTGACCCTCAGATAGATAGAGATACAGAGATAGATAGATAAATAGACCCTCAGATAGATAGATAGATATATAGATAGATAGATAGATAGAAAGAGATATAGATGGATAGATCGATAGATAGATAGACATTGACCCTCAAATAGATAGATAGACAACAGACAGACAGCGAGACAGATAGATAGATAGATATTGACCCTCAGATAGATAGATAGATAGATAGATAGATAGACTGATTGATCCTTGCTACCCTGAGTCCCATGAACAAAGCCAGAAGTCTTTAAACCAACCCAGAAGTCTCTACAATTTTCTGGTGCAGAGATATGTGATTTGTTACTCGGTTGCTAGGGTAACCCATCTGGTTTCTAGGCAGTTACCATAGTGATACTTATAAAGTCTTCTTGCCATCCTGATTGAAATAAATCAACCTACAAGTCTCTACGATTTTCTGGTGCAGAGATATGTGATTTGTTGCTCGGTTGCTAGGGTAACCCCATCTTGTTGCTAGGCAGTTACCATAGTTATACTTATCAACTCTCCTTGCCATCCTGATTGAAATAAATCAACCTAGAAGTCTCTACGATTTTCTGTTGCAGATATATGTGATTTGTTACTCGGTTGCTAGGGTAACCCCATCTGGTTGTTAGGCAGATACCATAGTGATACTTATCAAGTCTTCTTGCCATTCTGATTGAAATAAACCAACCCAGAAGTCTCTACGATTACCTGGTGCAGAGATATGTGATTTGTTACTCGGTTGCTAGGGTAACCCAATGTGGTTGCTAGGCAGTTACCATAGTTATACTTATCAAGTCTTCTTACCATCCTGATTGAAATAAACCAACCCAGAAGTCTCTACGATTTCCTGGTGCAGAGATATGTGATTTGTTACTCGGTTGCTAAGGTAACCCAATGTGGTTGCTAGGCAGTTACCATAGTGATACGTATCAACTCTCCTTGCCATCCTGATTGAAATAAATAAACCTAGAAGTCTCTACGATTTTCTGTTGCAGAGATATGTGATTTGTTACTCGGTTGCTAGGGTAACCCCATCTGGTTGTTAGGCAGATACCATAGTGATACTTATCAAGTCTTCTTGCCATCCTGATTTAAACAAACCAACCCAGAAGTCTCTACAATTTTCTGGTGCAGAGATATGTGATTTGTTACTCGGTTGCTAGGGTAACCCATCTGGTTTCTAGGCAGTTACCATAGTGATACTTATCAAGTCTCCTTTACATCCTGATTGAAATAAATCAACCCAGAAGTCTCTACGATTTTCTGGTGCAGAGATATGTGATTTGTTACTCGGTTGCTAGGGTAACCCCATCTGGTTGCTAGGCAATTACCATAGTTATACTTATCAACTGCCCTTGCCATCCTGATTGAAATAAATCAACCTAGAAGTCTCTACGATTTTCTGTTGCAGAGATATGTGATTTGTTACTCGGTTGCTAGGGTAACCCCATCTGGTTGTTAGGCAGTCACCATACTGATACTTATCAAGTCTTCTTGCCATCCTGATTGAAATAAACCAACCCAGAAGTCTCTATGATTTCCTGGTGCAGAGATATGTGATTTGTTACTCGGTTGCTAGGGTAACCCCATCTGGTTGCTAGGCAGTTACCATAGTTATACTTATCAACTCCCCTTGCCATCCTGATTGAAATAAATCAACCTAGAAGTCTCTACGATTTTGTGTTGCAGAGATATGTGATTTGTTACTCGGTTGCTAGGGTAACCCCATCTGGTTGTTAGGCAGATACCATAGTGATACTTATCAAGTCTTCTTGCCATCCTGATTGAAATAAACCAACCCAGAAGTCTCTATGATTTCCTGGTGCAGAGATATGTGATTTGTTACTCGGTTGCTAGGGTAACCCAATGTGGTTGCTAGGCAGTTACCATAGTTATACTTATCAACTCTCCTTGCCATCCTGATTGAAATAAATCAACCTAGAAGTCTCTACGACTTTCTGTTGCAGAGATATGTGATTTGTTACTCGGTTGCTAGGTTAAGCTCATGTGGTTGCTAGGCAGTTACCAAGGTGATACTTAATGAGGCTCCTTGCTATCCTAAGTGAAATAAGTAAACCCGGAAGTCTCTATGACATTCTGATCCTGAGATACACATCTTAGTGATTTTGAATGGAAGTCAAAGGGATTTGGTTGCTAGGGTCATCTAAATGGTTGCTAGGGCGTGGCTTAGTAGTTTCCATGATGATACTTAAAGACTGACTGCTCAACCAATTCAAGCAAGCCAACTCTCATGTCTGTAGGACATTCCGATCAGGTGATATCCATCTAAGCAATTTTGAATGGCACTCAATGGGTTCTGGTTGCTAGGTTTGGTTGCTAGGTTGCACTAAATGACAGACAGACAGACATACAGATAGACAGATATGACAGAGAGAGGGATGAAAAAGGATGAATACAAAGAAATAGATAGAGAGAGATATATAAACATTGTATTGACAGCAATATTGTAAAAACAGTTTTTTAAATAAAGTTTATTGAATTTTGACAGTTGGTGTTGGCTCATCTGTACATTCAGTCAATGTAAGCGAATGGGATTTTTCCCGTTTTTGATCATCCGCTGTGAGAATACTGTAAGTCGGATCAGTTAGAAAAGATATAGCAACTTGAGTCAGAACAGTTTGAGTGTCTGTGCCGAGTTTGGAGTATATGGAGTTAAAGCTCTAGGAGGAGTTAGATATAGAAATTTCAGAGTAAGAAGAATAATAATAATAACTAGAATGTACATTTCCTGAAGAAAATGTGAGTGGTGCTTGCCGTGGCAAAACTCGTCAAATAGCATTTTATAACTGCTGAGATATGTGTTTTTTACTCGGTTGCTAGGGTACCACAATCTGGTTGCTAGGCAGTTAACATAGTGATATTTATCAAGTGTCCTTGCTATCCTGAGTAAAATCAGTCAACCCGGAAGTCTCTACGATGTTCTGATCCAGAGATATGTGATTTGTTACTTGGTTGCTAGGGTAACCCCTCCTTGTTGCTAGGCAGTTACCATAGTTATTCTAATCAAGTGTCTTTGCCATCCTGATTGAAATAAACCAACCCAGAAGTCTCTACGTTTTTCTGATGCAGAGATATGTGATTTGTTACTCGGTTGCTAGGGTACCCCCATCTGGTTGCTAGGCAGTTACCATAGTGATACTTATCAAGTCTCCTTGCAATCCTGATTGAAATAAATCAACCCAGAATTCTCTTCGATTTTCTGGTGCAGAGATATGTGATTTGTTACTCGGTTGCCAGGGTAACCCCATGTGGTTGCTAGGCAGTTACCCTAGTGATACTTATCAAGTCTCCTTGCCATCCTGATTGAAATAAATCAACCCAGAAGTCTCTATGATTTTCTGGTGCAGAGATATAGTTATTGCTAAACGGTTGCTAGGGCACTCTGTTTAGTTGCTAGGGAGTGGCTTGGCAGCTGCCAATCATGAATCTCCAAAGGCTGCTTGTCAGTATGAATGATATAAGCCAACTCCCATGCCTCTGTGACATTCAGAATGGAAGATATCCCTCTATGGATTTTGGTTGCTAAGGTGCTCGACAATGGTTGCTAGGGAGGTGCTAGGAAGGGTTGAGGTGATTCATGATTGGCTGTTTGTTGCCCCGAGTCAAACGAGACCACCCTTGTGTTTCTAGGACACTTCTATCCGGAGATATCCCTTTGATGTCTTTCATTAGAAATCTATGGGACTTGTTGCTAAGGTGCTTTAAATTGTTGCTAGGGCGTGGCTTGATAGCTTCACAATGATCGCGAGAGACTGATTGGTCGTCTGAGTGAAATGAGCCCGCCCTCTTGTCTCTATGACACTGTGATCCAGAGCTATGTTCAATACAAAATTCCTATGCCATTTGATTTCATGGGCCGTCCTCCACCATTGTAAGTCAATGGGGGCAACTTTGGGCAGCTCCTGCCCCCCAGGGGTGCAACATTTACCCCATATTGAGGTATGCTCTTACAGAGCCTGCCAGCCTCTTCAAATGTGGCAAATCACACGTTTCTGCGAAATCCTTGCTCGGAGCTGTGACGTGTCAAAGTTTGACGCAATGTTAAGTCTATGGGATTTTTCGGCCGCTTTTTTGCCCCTGGGGCAAACATCGTACCCCCGATCGCTTATAAAAGTCATAGCACACGTGTCCTCAATAGGCTGTTCGATTTGACACCTCATTCGTGGGTCTACGCCAAACGGTGTGGGACGAGTTAGGTGCCGAAGTTTTGTACGGAGATATAATAAGAAGAACTAGATGGGTACATTTCCTGAAGAAAATGTGAGTGGTGCTTGCCGTGGCGAAACTCGTCAAACAGCGTGCTGTAACTCGAAAAGAACAAAAATCGCGGTCGTAAATAAATCAACCCGGAAGTCTGTACGATTTTCTGGTGCAGAAATATGTGATTTGTTACTCGGTTGCTAGGGTAAGCCCGTGTGGTTGCTATGAAGTTACCAAGGTGATACGATACGCGGCTCCTTTCCACCCCGAGCGAAACAAGTCAACCCGGAAGTCTCTACGTTTTTCTGATGCAGAGATATGTGATTTGTTACTCTGTTGCTAGGGTAACCCCATGTGGTTGTTAGGCAGTTAGCGTAGTGATACTTATCAAGTGTCCTTGCCATCCTGATTGAAATAAATCAACCCAGAAGTCTCTCTGATTTTGTGGTGCAGAGATATAGTTGTAGCTAAACGGTTGCCAGGGTACTCTGTTTGGTTGCTAGGGAGTGGCTTGGCAGTGGCCAATCGTGAAAGTCCAAAGGCTGCTTGTCAGTATGAATGATATAAACCAACTCCCATGCCTCTGTGACATTCATAATGGAAGATATCCCTCTATGGATTTTGTTGCTAAGGTGCTCGACAATGGTTTCTAGGGAGGGGCTAGGAAGTGTTGAGGTGATTCATGATTGGCTGTTTGCTGCCCCGAGTCAAACGAGACCACCGTTGTGTTTCTATGACACTTATATCCGGAGATATCCCTTTGATGTTTTTTGTTAGAAGTCTATGGGAGTTGTTGCTAAGGTGCTCTAAATTGTTGCTAGGGCGTGGCTTGATAGCTTCTCAATGATCCCGAGAGACTGATTGGTCGTCTGAGTAAAATGAGCCCGGCCCCTTGTCTCTACGACACTGTGATCCAGAGCTATGTTCAATACAAAATCCCTATTTCATGGTCCGTCCTACACCATTGTAAGTCAATGGGGGCAACTTTGGGCTGCTCCTGCCCCCCAGGGGTGCAACTTTTACCCCATATTGAGGCATGCTCTTACAGAGCCTGCCAGCCTCTTCAAATGTAGCATATCACACGTTTCTGCGAAATCCTCGCTTCGGAGCTGTGATGCGTCAAAGTTTGTCGCAATGTTAAGTCTATGGGATTTTTCGGCGCTTTTTTGCCCCTGGGGCAAATACCGTACCCTGATCAGCTTATAAAAGTCATAGCACACGTGTCCTCAATAGGCCGTTCGATTTGATACCTCATTCGTGGGTCTACGCCAAGCGGTCGCGGGACGAGTTAGGTGCCGAAGTTTTGTACGGAGATATAAAAATAAAAATAAAAATAACTAGATAGGTACATTTCCTGAAGAAAATGTGAGTGGTGCTTGCCGTGGCAAAACTCGTCAAACAGCATGTTGTAACTGGAAAAGAACAAAAATTATGGCCATAAATAAATCAACCCAGAAGTCTGTACGATTTTCTGGTGCAGAAATATGTGATTTGTTACTCGGTTGCTAGGGTAAGCCCGTGTGGTTGCTATGCAGTTACCAAGGTAATACAATACATGGCTCCTTTCCATCCTGAGTGAAATAAGTCAACCCGGAAGTCTGTAGTGTGTTCTGGTGCAGAGATATGTGATATGTTGCTCGGTTGCTAGGGTAACTCCATCTGGTTGCTAGGCAGTTACCATAGTGATAGTAATCAAGTCTCCTGGCCATCCTTATTGAAATAAGTCAACCCGAAGTCTCTACGTTTTCTGATGCAGAGATATGTGATTTGTTACTCGGTTGCTAGGGTAAGCCCATCTGGTTGCTAGGCAGTTACCATAGTGATACTAATGAAGTCTCCTTGCCATCCTGATTGAAATAAGTCAACCCGGAAGTCTCTATGTTTTTGTGATGCAGAGATATGTGATTTTTTACTCGGTTGCTAGGGTAACCCCATCTGGTTGCTAGGCAGATACCATAGTGATACTAATCAAGTGTCCTTGCCATCCTTATTGAAATAAGTCAACCCGGAAGTCTCTACGTTTTTCTGATGCAGAGATATGTGATTTGTTACTCGGTTGCTAGGGTAAGCCCATCTGGTTGCTAGGCAGTTACCATAGTGATACTAATGAAGTCTCCTTGCCATCCTGATTGAAGTAAGTCAACCCGGAAGTGTCTATGTTTTTGTGATGCAGAGATATGTGATTTGTTACTCGGTTGCTAGGGTAAGCCCATGTGGTTGCTAGGCAGTTACCATAGTGATACTAATGAAGTGTCCTTGCCATCCTGATTGAAATAAGTCAACCCGGAAGTCTCTACGTTTTCTGATGCAGAGATATGTGATTTGTTACTCGGTTGCTAGGGTAACCCCATCTGGTTGCTAGGCAGTTAACATAGTGATACTTATCAAGTCTCCTTGCCATCCTGATTGAAATAAATCAACCCAGAAGTCTCTCTGATTTTCTGGTGCAGAGATATAGTTACTGCTAAGCGGTTGCTAGGGTACTCTGTGTAGTTGCTAGGGAGTGGCTTGGCAGCTGCCAATCATGAATCTCCAAAGGCTGCTTGTCAGTATGAATGATATAAACCAACTCCCATGCCTCTGTGACATTCAGAATGGAAGATATCCCTCTATGGATTTTGGTTGTTAAGGTGCTCGACAATGGTTGCTAGGGAGGGGCTAGGAAGTGTTGAAGTGATGCATGATTGGCTGTTTGCTGTCCGAGTCAAGCGAGACCACCCTTGTGTTTCTATGACACTTCTATCCGGAGATATCCCTTTGATCTTTTTCAATAGAAGTCTATGGGACTTGTTGCTAAGGTGCTCTTAATGGTTGCTAGGGCGTGGCTTGATAGCTTCACAATGATCCAGAGAGACTGATTGGTTGTCTGAGTAAAATGAGCCCACCCCTCGTCTCTATGACACTGTGATCCAGAGCTATGTTCAATACAAATCCCTATGCCTTTTCATTTCATGGGCGTCCTACACCATTATAAGTCAATTGGGGCATTTTTGGGCAGCTCCTGCCCCCAGGGGTGCAACTTTTACCCCATATTGAGGTATGCTCTTACAGAGCCTGCCAGCCTCTTCAAATGTGGCAAATCACTGCGTTTCTACGAAATCCTAAGCTTGGAGCTGTGGCGTCAAAGTTTGTCTCAATGTTAAGTCTATGGGATTTTTAGGCGCTTTTTTGCCCCTGGGGCAAATACCGTACCCGATAAACATAAAAGTCATAGCACACGTGTCCTCAATAGGCCGTTCGATTTGATACCTCATTAGTGGGTCTACGCCAAGCGGTCGCGGGACGAGTTAGGTGCCGAAGTTTTGTTAAGAGATATAATAAATAAAAATAACTAGATAGGTACATTTCCTGAAGAAAATGTGAGTGGTGCTTGCCGTGGCAAAACTAGATCAAACAGCATGTTGTAACTTGAAAAGAACAAAAATTATGGTCATAAATAAATCAACCCAGAAGTCTGTATGATGTTCTGGTGCAGAAATATGTGATTTGTTACTAGGTTGCTAGGGTAAGCCCATGTGGTTGCTAGGCAGTTACCATAGTGATACTAATCAAGTGTCCTTGCCATCCTGAGTGAAATAAGTCAACCCGGAAGTCTGTACTGTTTTCTGGTGCAGAGATATGTGATTTGTTACTCGGTTGCTAGGGTAACCCCATCTGGTTGCTAGGCAGTTACCATAGTGATAGTAATCAAGTGTCCTTGCCATCCTGATTGAAATAAATCAACCCGGAAGTCTGTACTATTTTCTGGTGCAGAGATATGTGATTTGTTACTCGGTTGCTAGGGTAACCCCATCTGGTTGCTAGGCAGTTACCATAGTGATACTAATCAAGTGTCCTTGCCATCCTGAGTGAAATAAATCAACCCAGAAGTCTGTACTGTTTTCTGGTGCAGAGATATGTGATTTGTTACTCGGTTGCTAGGGTAACCCCATCTGGTTGCTAGGCAGTTACCATAGTGATAGTAATCAAGTGTCCTTGCCATCCTGATTGAAATAAGTCAACCCGGAAGTCTCTATGTTTTTGTGATGCAGAGATATGTGATTTGTTACTCGGTTGCTAGGGTAAGCCCATCTGGTTGCTAGGCAGTTACCATAGTGATACTAATGAAGTGTCCTTGCCATCCTGATTGAAATAAGTCAACCCGGAAGTCTCTACGTTTTCTGATGCAGAGATATGTGATTTGTTACTTCGGTTGCTAGGGTAACCCCATCTGGTTGCTAGGCAGTTAACATAGTGATACTTATCAAGTCTCCTTGCCATCCTGATTGAAATAAATCAACCCAGAAGTCTCTCTGATTTTCTGGTGCAGAGATATAGTTACTGCTAAGCGGTTGCTAGGGTACTCTGTGTAGTTGCTAGGGAGTGGCTTGGCAGCTGCCAATCATGAATCTCCAAAGGCTGCTTGTCAGTATGAATGATATAAACCAACTCCCATGCCTCTGTGACATTCAGAATGGAAGATATCCCTCTATGGATTTTGGTTGTTAAGGTGCTCGACAATGGTTGCTAGGGAGGGGCTAGGAAGTGTTGAAGTGATGCATGATTGGCTGTTTGCTGTCCGAGTCAAGCGAGACCACCCTTGTGTTTCTATGACACTTCTATCCGGAGATATCCCTTTGATCTTTTTCAATAGAAGTCTATGGGACTTGTTGCTAAGGTGCTCTTAATGGTTGCTAGGGCGTGGCTTGATAGCTTCACAATGATCCAGAGAGACTGATTGGTTGTCTGAGTAAAATGAGCCCACCCCTCGTCTCTATGACACTGTGATCCAGAGCTATGTTCAATACAAATCCCTATGCCTTTTCATTTCATGGGCCGTCCTACACCATTATAAGTCAATTGGGGCATTTTTGGGCAGCTCCTGCCCCCAGGAGTGCAACTTTTACCCCATATTGAGGTATGCTCTTACAGAGCCTGCCAGCCTCTTCAAATGTGGCAAATCACTGCGTTTCTCACGAAATCCTAAGCTTGGAGCTGTGGCCGTCAAAGTTTGTCTCAATGTTAAGTCTATGGGATTTTTAGGCGCTTTTTTTGCCCCTGGGGCAAATACCGTACCCGATAAACATAAAAGTCATAGCACACGTGTCCTCAATAGGCCGTTCGATTTGATACCTCATTAGGTGGGTCTCATGCCAAGCGGTCTTGGGACGAGTTAGGTGCGAAGTTTTGTTAAGAGATATAATAAAAATAAAAACTAGATAGGTACATTTCCTGAAGAAAATGTGAGTGGTGCTTGCAGTGGCAAAACTAGATCAAATAGCCTGCTTGAAAAGAACAGAAATTGTGGTCATAAATAAATCAACCCAGAAGTCTGTATAATTTTCTGGTGCAGAAATATGTGATTTGTTACTAGGTTGCTAGGGTAAGCCCATGTGGTTGCTATGCAGTTAGCAAGGTAATACAATACATGGCTCCTTTCCATCCTGAGTGAAATAATTCAACCCAAAAATCTGTACTGTTTTCTGGTGCAGAGATATGTGATTTGTTACTGGGTTGCTAGGGTAACCCCATGTGGTTGCTAGGCAGTTACCATAGTGATACTTATCAAGTCTCCTTGCTATCCAGAGTAAAATCAGTCAACCAGGAAGTCTCTACGATGTTGTGATCCAGAGATATGTGATTTGTTATTTGGTTGCTAGGGTAACCCCTCCTTGTTGCTAGGCAGTTACCATAGTGATACTTATCAAGTCTCCTTGCCATCCTGAGTGAAATAAACCAACCCAGAAGTCTCTACGTTTTTCTGATGCAGAGATATGTGATTTGTTACTCGGTTGCTAGGGTAAGCCCATCTGGTTGCTAGGCAGTTACCATAGTGATACTAATCAAGTGTCCTTGCCATCCTGATTGAAATAAGTCAACCCGGAAGTCTCTACGTTTTTCTGATGCAGAGATATGTGATTTGTTACTTTCGGTTGCTAGGGTAACCCCATCTGGTTGCTAGGCAGTTACCACAGTGATACTAATCAAGTGTCCTTGCCATCCTGATTGAAATAAGTCAACCGGAAGTCTCTATGTTTTCTGATGCAGAGATATGTGATTTGTTACTTCGGTTGCTAGGGTAACCCCATCTGGTTGCTAGGCAGTTACCATAGTGATACTAATCAAGTCTCCTTGCCATCCTGATTGAAATAAGTCAACCCGGAAGTCTCTACGTTTTTCTGATGCAGAGATATGTGATTTGTTACTTTCGGTTGCTAGGGTAACCCCATCTGGTTGCTAGGCAGTTACCATAGTGATACTAATCAAGTCTCCTTGCCATCCTGATTGAAATAAGTCAACCCGGAAGTCTCTACGTTTTCTGATGCAGAGATATGTGATTTGTTACTTCGGTTGCTAGGGTAACCCCATCTGGTTGCTAGGCAGTTACCATAGTGATACTAATCAAGTCTCCTTGCCATCCTGATTGAAATAAATCAACCCGGAAGTCTGTACTCTTTTCTGGTGCGAGATATGTGATTTGTTTCTCGGTTGCTAGGAGTAACCCCATCTGGTTGCTAGGCAGTTACCATAGTGATAGTAATCAAGTGTCCTTGCCATCCTGATTGAAATAAATCAACCCGGAAGTCTGTACTCTTTTCTGGTGCGAGATATGTGATTTGTTTCTCGGTTGCTAGGGTAACCCCATCTGGTTGCTAGGCAGTTAACATAGTGATACTTATCAAGTCTCCTTGCCATCCTGATTGAAATAAGTCAACCCGGAAGTCTCTATGTTTTTGTGATGCAGAGATATGTGATTTGTTACTCGGTTGCTAGGGTAAGCCCATCTGGTTGCTAGGCAGATACCATAGTGATACTAATCAAGTGTCCTTGCCATCCTGATTGAAATAAGTCAACCCGGAAGTCTCTACGTTTTTCTGATGCAGAGATATGTGATTTGTTACTCGGTTGCTAGGGTAAGCTCATCTGGTTGCTAGGCAGTTACCATAGTGATACTAATGAAGTGTCCTTGCCATCCTGATTGAAATAAGTCAACCCGGAAGTCTCTATGTTTTTGTGATGCAGAGATATGTGATTTGTTACTTTCGGTTGCTAGGGTAAGCCCATCTGGTTGCTAGGCAGTTACCATAGTGATACTAATGAAGTGTCCTTTCCATCCTGATTGAAATAAGTCAACCCGGAAGTCTCTACGTTTTCTGATGCAGAGATATGTGATTTGTTACTTCGGTTGCTAGGGTAACCCCATCTGGTTGCTAGGCAGTTACCATAGTGATACTAATCAAGTCTCCTTGCCATCCTGATTGAAATAAATCAACCCAGAAGTCTCTCTGATTTTGTGGTGCAGAGATATAGTTACTGCTAAGCGGTTGCTAGGGTACTCTGTTTAGTTGCTAGGGAGTGGCTTGGCAGCTGCCAATCATGAATCTCCAAAGGCTGCTTGTCAGTATGAATGATATAAACCAACTCCCATGCCTCTGTGACATTCAGAATGGAAGATATCCCTCTATGGATTTTGGTTGTTAAGGTGCTCGACAATGGTTGCTAGGGAGGGGCTAGGAAGTGTTGATTTGATGCATGATTGGCTGTTTGCTGTCCGAGTCAAGCGAGACCACCCTTGTGTTTCTATGACACTTCTATCCGGAGATATCCCTTTGATCTGTTTCAATAGAAGTCTATGGGACTTGTTGCTAAGGTGCTCTTAATGGTTGCTAGGGCGTGGCTTGATAGCTTCACAATGATCCTGAGAGACTGATTGGTCGTCTGAGTAAAATGAGCCCACCCCTGGTCTCTATGACACTGTGATCCAGAGCTATGTTCAATACAAATCCCTATGCCTTTTTCATTTCATGGGCGTCCTACACCATTATAAGTCAATTGGGGCATTTTGGGCAGCTCCTGCCCCCAGAGGTGCAACTTTTACCCCATATTGAGGTATGCTCTTACAGAGCCTGCCAGCCTCTTCAAATGTGGCAAATCACTGCGTTTCTGTGAAATCCTAGCTTCGGAGCTGTGGCCTCAAAGTTTGTCACAATGTTAAGTCTATGGGATTTTTAGGCGCTTTTTTGCCCCTGGGGCAAATACCGTACCCGATAAACTATAAAAGTCATAGCACACGTGTCCTCAATAGGCCGTTAGATTTGACACCTCATTTGTGGGTCTCGCTAAGCGGTCTTGGGGCGAGTTAGGTGCGAAGTTTTGTGCGGAGATAGAATAATAATAAAAGAAGAAAAATAAAAATAAGTATGTGAGATTACAATAGTGATGCTTTGCAAGCACCACTAATAAAATAGATAGATTGAGATAAATAGTGATGCTTGCAAGTAACTAGATAGGTACATTTCCTGAAGAAAATGTGAGTGGTGCTTGCATGTGGCAAAACTAGATCAAATAGCATGCTTGTAGCAGAAAAGAACAAAAATTATGGTCATAAATAAATCAACCCAGAAGTCTGTACGATTTTCTGGTGCAGAAATATGTGATTTGTTACTCGGTTGCTAGGAGTAAGCCCATGTGGTTGCTATGCAGTTACCATAGGTAATACAATGACATGGCTCCTTTCCATCCTGAGTGAAATAAGTCAACCCGGAAGTCTGTAGTGTTTTCTGGTGCAGAGATATGTGATTTGTTACTCGGTTGCTAGGGTAACCCCATCTGGTTGCTAGGCAGTTACCATAGTGATACTAATCAAGTCTCCTTGCCATCCTGATTGAAATAAATCAACCCAGAAGTCTCTCTGATTTTCTGGTGCAGAGATATAGTGACTTGTTACGCGGTTGCTAGGGTACTCTGTTTAGTTGCTAGGGAGTGGCTTGGCAGCTGCCAATCATGAATCTCCAAAGGCTGCTTGTCAGTATGAATGATATAAACCAACTCCCATGCCTCTGTGACATTCAGAATGGAAGATATCCCTCTATGGATTTTGGTTGTTAAGGTGCTCGACAATGGTTGCTAGGGAGGGGCTAGGAAGTGTTGATGTGATGCATGATTGGCTGTTTGCTGTCCGAGTCAAGCGAGACCACCCTTGTGTTTCTATGACACTTCTATCCGGAGATATCCCTTTGATCTGTTTCAATAGAAGTCTATGGGACTTGTTGCTAAGGTGCTCTTAATGGTTGCTAGGGCGTGGCTTGATAGCTTCACAATGATCCTGAGAGACTGATTGGTTGTCTGAGTAAAATGAGCCCACCCCCTCGTCTCTATGACACTGTGATCCAGAGCTATGTTCAATACAAATCCCTATGCCTTTTCATTTCATGGGCCGTCCTACACCATTATAAGTCAATTGGGGCATTTTTGGGCAGCTCCTGCCCCCAGGGGTGCAACTTTTACCCCATATTGAGGTATGCTCTTACAGAGCCTGCCAGCCTCTTCAAATGTGGCAAATCACTGCGTTTCTCTGAAATCCTAGCTTGGAGCTGTGGCGCGTCAAAGTTTGTCTCAATGTTAAGTCTATGGGATTTTTAGGCGCTTTTTTGCCCCTGGGGCAAATACCGTACCCGATAAACATAAAAGTCATAGCACACGTGTCCTCAATAGGCGTTCGATTTGACACCTCATTAGGTGGGTCTCGCTAAGCGGTCTTGGGGCGAGTTAGGTGCGAAGTTTTGTTAAGAGATATAATAAATAAGAATAAATAATAGAATAACTAGATAGGTACATTTCCTGAAGAAAATGTGAGTGGTGCTTGCCGTGGCAAAACTAGATCAAATAGCCTGCTTGAAAAGAACAGAAATTGTGGTCATAAATAAATCAACCCAGAAGTCTGTATAATTTTCTGGTGCAGAAATATGTGATTTGTTACTAGGTTGCTAGGGTAAGCCCATGTGGTTGCTATGCAGTTAGCAAGGTAATACAATACATGGCTCCTTTCCATCCTGAGTGAAATAATTCAACCCAAAAATCTGTACTGTTTTCTGGTGCAGAGATATGTGATTTGTTACTGCGGTTGCTAGGGTAACCCCATGTGGTTGCTAGGCAGTTACCATAGTGATACTTATCAAGTCTCCTTGCTATCCAGAGTAAAATCAGTCAACCAGGAAGTCTCTACGATGTTGTGATCCAGAGATATGTGATTTGTTATTTGGTTGCTAGGGTAACCCCTCCTTGTTGCTAGGCAGTTACCATAGTGATACTTATCAAGTCTCCTTGCCATCCTGAGTGAAATAAACCAACCCAGAAGTCTCTACGTTTTCTGATGCAGAGATATGTGATTTGTTACTCGGTTGCTAGGGTAAGCCCATCTGGTTGCTAGGCAGTTACCATAGTGATACTAATCAAGTGTCCTTGCCATCCTGATTGAAATAAGTCAACCCGGAAGTCTCTACGTTTTCTGATGCAGAGATATGTGATTTGTTACTTTCGGTTGCTAGGGTAACCCCATCTGGTTGCTAGGCAGTTACCACAGTGATACTAATCAAGTGTCCTTGCCATCCTGATTGAAATAAGTCAACCCGGAAGTCTCTATGTTTTCTGATGCAGAGATATGTGATTTGTTACTCGGTTGCTAGGGTAACCCCATCTGGTTGCTAGGCAGTTACCATAGTGATACTAATCAAGTCTCCTTGCCATCCTGATTGAAATAAGTCAACCCGGAAGTCTCTACGTTTTCTGATGCAGAGATATGTGATTTGTTACTCGGTTGCTAGGGTAACCCCATCTGGTTGCTAGGCAGTTACCATAGTGATACTAATCAAGTCTCCTTGCCATCCTGATTGAAATAAGTCAACCCGGAAGTCTCTACGTTTTCTGATGCAGAGATATGTGATTTGTTACTCGGTTGCTAGGGTAACCCCATCTGGTTGCTAGGCAGTTACCATAGTGATACTAATCAAGTCTCCTTGCCATCCTGATTGAAATAAATCAACCGGAAGTCTGTACTCTTTTCTGGTGCGAGATATGTGATTTGTTTCTCGGTTGCTAGGGTAACCCCATCTGGTTGCTAGGCAGTTACCATAGTGATAGTAATCAAGTGTCCTTGCCATCCTGATTGAAATAAATCAACCGGAAGTCTGTACTCTTTTCTGGTGCGAGATATGTGATTTGTTTCTCGGTTGCTAGGGTAACCCCATCTGGTTGCTAGGCAGTTAACATAGTGATACTTATCAAGTCTCCTTGCCATCCTGATTGAAATAAGTCAACCCGGAAGTCTCTATGTTTTTGTGATGCAGAGATATGTGATTTGTTACTTTCGGTTGCTAGGGTAAGCCCATCTGGTTGCTAGGCAGATACCATAGTGATACTAATCAAGTGTCCTTGCCATCCTGATTGAAATAAGTCAACCCGGAAGTCTCTACGTTTTCTGATGCAGAGATATGTGATTTGTTACTCGGTTGCTAGGGTAAGCTCATCTGGTTGCTAGGCAGTTACCATAGTGATACTAATGAAGTGTCCTTGCCATCCTGATTGAAATAAGTCAACCGGAAGTCTCTATGTTTTTGTGATGCAGAGATATGTGATTTGTTACTTTCGGTTGCTAGGGTAAGCCCATCTGGTTGCTAGGCAGTTACCATAGTGATACTAATGAAGTGTCCTTTCCATCCTGATTGAAATAAGTCAACCCGGAAGTCTCTACGTTTTCTGATGCAGAGATATGTGATTTGTTACTCGGTTGCTAGGAGTAACCCCATCTGGTTGCTAGGCAGTTACCATAGTGATACTAATCAAGTCTCCTTGCCATCCTGATTGAAATAAATCAACCCAGAAGTCTCTCTGATTTTGTGGTGCAGAGATATAGTTACTGCTAAGCGGTTGCTAGGGTACTCTGTTTAGTTGCTAGGGAGTGGCTTGGCAGCTGCCAATCATGAATCTCCAAAGGCTGCTTGTCAGTATGAATGATATAAACCAACTCCCATGCCTCTGTGACATTCAGAATGGAAGATATCCCTCTATGGATTTTGGTTGTTAAGGTGCTTTCGACAATGGTTGCTAGGGAGGGGCTAGGAAGTGTTGATTTGATGCATGATTGGCTGTTTGCTGTCCGAGTCAAGCGAGACCACCCTTGTGTTTCTATGACACTTCTATCCGGAGATATCCCTTTGATCTGTTTCAATAGAAGTCTATGGGACTTGTTGCTAAGGTGCTCTTAATGGTTGCTAGGGCGTGGCTTGATAGCTTCACAATGATCCTGAGAGACTGATTGGTCGTCTGAGTAAAATGAGCCCACCCCTGGTCTCTATGACACTGTGATCCAGAGCTATGTTCAATACAAATCCCTATGCCTTTTCATTTCATGGGCCGTCCTACACCATTATAAGTCAATTGGGGCATTTTTGGGCAGCTCCTGCCCCCAGGGTGCAACTTTTACCCCATATTGAGGTATGCTCTTACAGAGCCTGCCAGCCTCTTCAAATGTGGCAAATCACTGCGTTTCTGTGAAATCCTAAGCTTGGAGCTGTGGCGCTCAAAGTTTGTCACAATGTTAAGTCTATGGGATTTTTAGGCGCTTTTTTGCCCCTGGGGCAAATACCGTACCCGATAAACATAAAAGTCATAGCACCGCGTGTCCTCAATAGGCGTTAGATTTGACACCTCATTTGTGGGTCTCACTAAGCGGTCTTGGGGACGAGTTAGGTGCGAAGTTTTGTCAGGAGATAGAATAATAATAAAAAGAAGAAAAATAAAAATAAGTATGTGAGATTACAATAGTGATGCTTTGCAAGCACCACTAACTAGATAGGTACATTTCCTGAAGAAAATGTGAGTGGTGCTTGCCGTGGCAAAACTAGATCAAACAGCATGTTGTAACTTGAAAAGAACAAAAATTATGGTCATAAATAAATCAACCCAGAAGTCTGTACGATTTTCTGGTGCAGAAATATGTGATTTGTTACTAGGTTGCTAGGGTAAGCCCATGTGGTTGCTATGCAGTTACCAAGGTAATACAATACATGGCTCCTTTCCATCCTGAGTGAAATAAGTCAACCCGGAAGTCTGTAGTGTTTTCTGGTGCAGAGATATGTGATTTGTTACTTCGGTTGCTAGGGTAACCCCATCTGGTTGCTAGGCAGTTACCATAGTGATACTAATGAAGTCTCCTTGCCATCCTGGTTGAAATAAATCAACCCGGAAGTCTCTACGTTTTTCTGATGCAGAGATATGTGATTTGTTATCTCGGTTGCTAGGGTAACCCCATCTGGTTGCTAGGCAGTTACCATAGTGATACTAATCAAGTGTCCTTGCCATCCTGAGTGAAATAAATCAACCCGGAAGTCTGTACTCTTTTCTGGTGCAGAGATATGTGATTTGTTTCTCGGTTGCTAGGGTAACCCCATCTGGTTGCTAGGCAGTTACCATAGTGATAGTAATCAAGTGTCCTTGCCATCCTGAGTGAAATAAATCAACCGGAAGTCAGTACTATTTTCTGGTGCAGAGATATGTGATTTGTTACTTTCGGTTGCTAGGGTAACCCCATCTGGTTGCTAGGCAGTTACCATAGTGATAGTAATCAAGTGTCCTTGCCATCCTGATTGAAATAAGTCAACCCAGAAGTCTCTACGTTTTCTGATGCAGAGATATGTGATTTGTTACTTCGGTTGCTAGGGTAACCCCATGTGGTTGCTAGGCAGTTACCATATTGATACTAATGAAGTGTCCTTGCCATCCTGGTTGAAATAAATCAACCTGGAAGTCTGTACTCTTTTCTGGTGCAGAGATATGTGATTTGTTTCTCGGTTGCTAGGGTAACCCCATCTGGTTGCTAGGCAGTTACCATAGTGATAGTAATGAAGTGTCCTTGCCATCCTGAGTGAAATAAATCAACCCGGAAGTCAGTACTATTTTCTGGTGCAGAGATATGTGATTTGTTACTCGGTTGCTAGGGTAACCCCATCTGGTTGCTAGGCAGTAATCATAGTGATACTAATCAAGTGTCCTTGCCATCCTGATTGAAATAAGTCAACCCGGAAGTCTCTACGCTTTTCTGATGCAGAGATATGTGATTTGTTACTCGGTTGCTAGGGTAAGCTCATGTGGTTGCTAGGCAGTTACCATAGTGATACTAATGAAGTGTCCTTGCCATCCTGATTGAAATAAGTCAACCCGGAAGTCTCTACGTTTTCTGATGCAGAGATATGTGATTTGTTACTCGGTTGCTAGGGTAACCCCATCTGGTTGCTAGGCAGTTAACATAGTGATACTTATCAAGTCTCCTTGCCATCCTGATTGAAATAAGTCAACCGGAAGTCTCTATGTTTTTGTGATGCAGAGATATGTGATTTGTTACTTTCGGTTGCTAGGGTAAGCCCATCTGGTTGCTAGGCAGTTACCATAGTGATACTA